>NW_026695207.1:6997500-7127500 GCF_021218885.2 Marmota monax
CACGGGATGAAGAGCTGACGGCCAGGGCTCGCCGACCCAGTTCTCATGTATCTCTCAAACAAATTCCCTTTTAAAAATATGAATAGGAGATTCCAAGATGGCTGGAGAGGGCCTGCCGCGTCCTCCACGTGACGGGGTCTTTGGATTTCTTCTGTGGTCTGAACAGCTGACAAGGGCTCTTCCTCTCAGAACCCGTGCTCTGAGCCCCGAGTCCCCATACTTGGTTTGGGAATGCACTTTGCTGGCCCGCAGACAGATGGCAGAGGGCTGGGACCCACCCTGAGACAGAGTAGCAGCTCTGCAGCTGGCTCCCAGCCGGCCACACATCCCACCTCCCAACCCCCAAGCAACTCTGCTGACCTCAGCAAATGCAGCTCAACTCCTCGCACCCCCTAGAATCCCTGTAAACAGCACCTTTGTCCTTGCTGAGTCCAGCGGTCAACCCTTTCCCCAGGACTTGGTGGCCCTGTTCATGTCCTTTTGTGGCTGCTGCTCTTATGGGAACTATGGCCGGGAATTGGGTTCTCAGGATTTCAGCAGTCAGGACTTCAATCTTTCAGGACTGTGAATCTCAAGATCTTAGACCTCGGGAATTTTGATCTTTTGGGATTTCAACACCCACTTTGAGCATTCACGCTGTGTCCTGTAGGGTTACAATCAGCACTGCGTCCACCGCGTGGTCATCACATCACGTGACCTCTGTACAACATGCAACCACACATCATGTGATCGCTGCACTTGACAGCCGTGACCACCACACGTCGTGTGCCCATCACAGACCCGTGTGCCTGTGCGTGGCATGGCCATGGCATGGCCGTGGCGTGTGGCTGTAGCCCTCCAGCAGGGCTCCTTTGCCTGTCTGCGTTTCTCTGGTGATGTTGGCGTGTGGGCCATGAGGAGGCTGGGTTGAGGGTGGGCCAGGAAGTGCGGGCAGAGAGGAGCCGTGGAGACAGGGCCTGCCTGGAGCAGGCACCATCCTCTACAGCAACTGGCTCGGGTCGCTGGGCAAGCAGCGCCCACCAGCACACAGCCAGGGTTCAGGCTGGTCTCGCTGGGACGTGAGGGGCAGAGACGCCTGGATGGGGGACCCACGGCCCCACCAGGTGCGCAGGTCTTTCTCTTTGCCTGCGTCTGTGTGTGTCCTACCTCTGTCGTATGTCAGGGAAGGCTGAGGAGAGCGAGAGGGACAGAGAGAACTGGCAGAGGAGAAAGTGTGACAGGCCACCAAAGCCCCAACACCACCCACCAATTCCACTCAGTCTGACACTTGAAGGCCATTTTTGAAAGAAAAAAAAGTGACCCTCCAACAAGTATTTAATAAATACATAGCTCCAAACATGGCTGTTTCACAACTTCCCTGCGGTGTTGGGGGTCAGTGGAGGGGTCGGGATGCTGCCCTTGGTGTAATGGAACACGTCGTCCCTTAACTTCCTGTGTAAAGACCTGCCTTTCCAACTGAGCCGTATTCTGAGACCAGATTAGCAAAACCGTAGGTCTCCCTCTTGTATAGGGAAGAACCAACGAAAATCCCCAGCTTCAAGTCCTCCAAGAAGACGTGGGGAAAATACATGCAGCGTCCTTGGTCCATGGGTAAAATGACCGTGATTGGACTGAGCTCCTGTCGGGCGCATTCAGGTCAGTGCTTTTGTTTCATGGATCTGCTTGGTCGTACAGAACGATCAAAAATATTGAAAGGCAATGGATTATTTCCTTTTGAAATGATTGATTGCTAGAAACTAAATACAGTTCAAGGAAAAACAATGTGCTCATTGATTAACTGTAATGGGCTATTCAAGGGCCCAGGGCTGGGGAAAGACACACTCCAATCCCCCTCGGGATCTCCAACTCCTCCTCTCTCTTTGCTTTCCAGCTTGCGGAGGGAGCGGCCATTATCGTTTTTATTGCCCTGACACAAAGCAGGGCTCTCCCTGCCACCCCACCCCCGGGGACTGTGAAAGTCTTGGGATTGAAAGGGAAACTTGACACAAACTGCTGCAAGGAGCTGCCTCCGCTGCTTGTTTTAGCAGCCTAAGCAGTTTAGAGACCGTGCATTTGCCCTTGAATTATGTTTTTCTTCTAGTGATGATTTGCAGGTCTCAAGAAACATCACCCTTTAAAAAATTTCAAAGGAGACAAAGGAAATGAATAAAATCCCTGCTCGGAGCAGGAAAGGCAGTGGAAACTACGGGGAGAAAGCTGCCGATAGGGAGATTTCATGCTTTTGTTAATTAAACGAACAGAGAAAAACAGTGCAATCCGCTGTGTCCTGCATAACAGCTTCCACTAATAAAAGTAATAGACAATTTCCTGCATTCAGTCCTGCTGAATACGATTAGAGCAGGTAATGGAGTTTTGGAAATGGAGGCCCTGCCTGTCAGGAGGAGGCCGCCCACCCTCCCCTTCTCTTCTTATTAAATGACTAAGTGCAGTCGCCTGTGTCCTATCTCCACCTCTTGCAACTGTTGGATTGTATTATTTTACATTTTGATTGAAATGATGTCACCGGCAGATAAAAGCCCGGCCTGGCATTGTAATTGAATCCGAGTTGTTTATTCTAGTGATCTGAGTGCTGCTCCCTTGTCCCAACAGCACATGCATAAAAGATCCCTTCTTGTTGAACACGTGGCTGATTAGATCTAGCCAAAAAATGGGCATCAAACTGGTGGGGGGCAAGAGGGCCTGGAGCTGGGGTGATAGGGGGAAATGGGGGGGGAGTAAATGAGAAGAGACACCATCTGCCAAACTTTCCAAGTGTGACTGGAAGTTTCAATAAATGTATTGTGCCTGGGATCAGGGCCGGGCACGGAGAGCGCTGATGGACACATTTAGGTGACGGTTGACAGGGCTGTGCGCTGGGAGAGGCCGTTGACGGGCCCTTCCTAAATGCCAGGCCACGCTCTCATCAGCAGAATTGCCTTCATTTTGTTCATAGAACGAATCTGCATCTGCTGCCTTTGAGCATTGGAGTGGGCTACATCCATGGAGAAGACAGACGAGAAACTCCTAGATCTGTAGGTCCAAAGTATTCGTTTCTGTTGCTGCTGTTGTTTCAGTGGCCATTTTCCTCCCCAGATCCAGGCCTCTAAGACCCTGGCCACTCACCTCCACAGTTAAACACCTTCAAGGAAGGAACAGTGGGGCCGTGGCTGGTGCTGCCTGGAGATGGCGTCTATGCTTCGACCTCAGGGCCACGCTCCAACCTGGCTGTACCCCGAGGTGACTTTGTGTTTCAGTGAGGACACAGAAGGAAAGCTCGAGTCGAGTCGTGCATGCTGTAAACGTCCCCAGCTTTCCCACTTCTCTGGGTCTTGGCCCAGGCTCCCTTGGTGACCACCAAGGACTATCCAGCCCATCAGAGGAAAAGGATTAAAGGATTAAAGTCAATAGCTATGGTGCACTTAGAAATAATTTAATTGTTAGAAGTTTAGATTTTGGAAAAGTTAAGTTGAAAGGACAGACTCCCTGCGCCCTCATCCGCACACAGTCCCCATTCCCCTTCTGTTCCCACCACAGTGGGCATCTTATATATTTTGCTGCGGTTGTAGGAATCCAGGAGTCAATATTGACACACCACTAAAATCCATCACTTACACAGAGCTTCTCTCTAAGTTTTAGCAAATGTGTAACGACATGTACTCACCTAAGTACAGAAAAGAAAACTATTCCTCTTGCCAGCCCCGGCAACTGGTCATCTTTTGCTGTCGCCATCATTGCCACCTTCAGGGAGGGACCGTGGCCACGACTTTTCCAGGTTGCCCTCTGGGGGAACCTATGCTCTTCCCACCTGTATAGGTGTCCCCATGTCTGTCCAGGGCTGCAGAGCCTGACCACCTTCCACTCAGCTCTGAGAGGGCGTGCCGCCCACCTCGTCAGCTTGGTCTTTGGAGGAGCAAAGGAGCATTGAGCCAAGCTCTAGTCACACGGTCCCATCAAATTACAGTGACATTCTTCACAGAACTAGAAAAAAACATTCTAAAATTCAAATGGACAAATAAAAGACCCCAAATAGCCAAAGTGGTCCTGAGCAGACGAGAGCAATGCTGGGGGCAGCACAATCCTCGATTCCAAATCACATGTGGACAGCTGTGACCAAAACTGCATGTCCCATCTGTGTATGATACATCAAAGTGCATAAAGGCAGGCTACTGTCATGTGTAACTAATTACAAAAGATTTAATTTTTTTAAAAAAAGAATTCAAAGCCATGAAATTTCAATGGTCAGTACCATATATTTATATTAAACTTTTCTGAACCAAACATTTGATTTGTTAATATTGAATGTATTAACTATGGATGTTTAAGATATATATTGTGCAAGAAACTATACATGGAAAGAATTTGGACACTTTGTAACAACTATGATTTTGTTTTCAAACTTTTTTCCTGCATAAAGTCATTTTTAGGAAATCAGAAATATTAGTATATCATTTATAACTACAAATTGATTGCTTAAAATGCATTACAGTCTTTGAAATATTTGCTTTGTATTCTAATTGAGTCAAGATATTTATTTAAAAGTGGGAAAATATGAGTGTAATGCATTCACTATTGTCATGTATGTAAGAAATAAATAAATAATTTTTTTAAAAAAGTGGGATCACTATGTCTGTGAGCTTCAAAAAACGTTTGCCTAATAAATGCAGAAATCTTTATAAACTCAAAAAAACAAAAACCTGCAGAGGGCTGACATTAAGACAGACACACGGACCAGCGGAACAGAAGGGGAGACCCAGACACACCCGCACAGACACGCCAGCTGACCCTCACAAAGCTGCCAACGTACACTGGAGGAAACAGCCTTTACAAAGGGGCTGGGAAAGTGGGATGTCCAGAGGCAGAAGAAGGAGACTAGACCTTCCCCTCTCTGCCTGCACAGAAGTCCACTCTAAGTGGCTCAAGACTTACGTGGAAGACAGAAACTGTGAGGACACTTCAACGCAGAGGCTCGGGGAACGGCTCCCTGGGCGGGACCCCGGGAGCAGGAAGAGCAAGAGTGGAGAAGCTTCTGCGCTGCGCAGGAGACACGGTGGAGAGAGAATGGAGGATCCTCAGCGCCACTCCCCTGACAGAGGACCGTGTCCAGAACACACAGCGGTGCCTCTGGAGCAGGAAAGTGCCCCGTCCCCTGCGGCCACTCTGCAGCACCCTGCTCTCCCGCCTTGAGCAAACGTCGTCCTGAAACCTCTCCCACCCGAAGCCCCAGGCTGGTCCATCTCAGCTCATTTCACTCCCAGAGCCCAAACATCACAAAGTTGCCCGACGTCATAGAAGAAACAGAAGCCGTCAGAGAGGACTGTCCATCCTATGCCCAAGGTAGGCCGCAGGCACCCACATCGTTCTGCAGAGCCCCTGGGCAGGCCACAACCCAGGACCCCTGTCCTGAGGCCGGTGGCCACCTACACTGGCCACACCTCCCTTTCACAGGTTCTCGCCCACCACACGGAGCAGGCCGTGGTCTCCATGCTACAATCTCATCGCATTCCTCTGAAGCCTAGGCTCCTCCACCATGTCCCCACCTCTCCGTGTCACAGAGGCTCCATGGTGACAGCTCCGGCTCTGCACCCACCACCACCCCTCCTCTGACCTCCTGACCATGGCCTGCCCTCCCTCCACTGTGACAGCCACCAGCCCACAGGGACTGCAAGGTCTTGAGCCTCCTCGTGTGGGCACGGTGCGCCCCCGGGCTGTGACCCCACCGCCTGCAGGCAGGGTGCTCCATCATGGGCCCTGATCCCTCCTTCTGCAAATGCAGCCGAGCACTGCCCGGGCCCAGGGCCTCCTGCCTCTCAGACTTCCACTGCTCTCGGACCTGCTCCTCCAGCTCCTTCCCCTCTGAATTCAGGGATGTCCAAGATGATCCACCTCCACCCTCCTCTCCACACCAGGGCACCTCGGAGATGTGACAGGAACCGGGACAGGAACCCGTGACAGGTGTTCTGAGCTACTTTCCGTGAAGGTTGTCCTGGGAGCCCTGCTGTCATGGCCCCCAGAGGCCAAGAACTGGCCGTAAGCAGTCTGATATCCAGTGTCCCCAGTGTAGTACATATATATGCCAGTCGGTGGACACACTGCAGGCCTTGGTCCCTCAGCTACAGCGAGGAAAATCTCAGTTCTCTCTCTGGGTGCTCTGATGTTTACAATAATGAATTGGCACCCGGGAACCTCAGTAGGTTGATTATAGGTGCCCAGATCTTCTGCACGGGCAGAGGGAGCCTCTTCCACCTGGCCCTGTGTCTTGTGATAAGAAGATCCCGGGCTCTCGTTGCTTCCTGCCCACTCCAGGAAGCAGTCACATGCAGAGGAGCCTGGTTTCTTTGAGCATGGGACATTTGGGACTGACACCTGGGTGCTCAGTGCTCACCGTTGCTGGGTTAACATTAGCTCTTCCAGGTCTTCTCTAGAGAAGAGCTTCAGACACTGCAGCAAAAGCCCTTCCTGGTATCTCTAACTTAGATGTGAGTGTGAGCTTCTGCTCCAGCAGACCTTGGGGACCTGCTTCGGATGCTCCCCGCTCCACACTCCTGTGAACCCTGGGAATGCTGCAGAAGGCCGCCAGTGGAGAGCGGGAGAGGCAGGGGGACGTGAGCTGGGACATGACCCCCCGTCCAGCACTTACGAACCAGGCCAATGAAGGAAGGGGACCCAGCCCTTCCTGCCAGTCAACTCAGCTGCAGGGAACCTTGTCACTGCCCTGAACCAAGGAGATACCCCTCTGGCAACGCCGGGTGAGCCTGGCATCACTGAGAAGGGCCCCGAGCGAGAGCTTCCTTCCTGGGAGTGACCAGGGGGAACATTCTCTCCCTACTGGTCCCATAGGCCCCAAGTCCAGAGACGCCCCCAGCACAAGACTCCTCCCCACCCATGGTGACACCTGTGCCCTTGCCTGGGAAAATCCTTCCACCCCGGAGGCCACACCTGCAGTGACAAGTAGGAGCCCCAGAAGGACCGCTGAAGCCAGGTCCAGATAACACAAAGGTCTCAACCTGTCAATCAAAGGTCTCAACCTATCAATCAAAGGTCTCACTCTATCACTGGAGCCACAGCCCGAGAAGGGGTCCAGGACATGGACACTGGCCCACAGCAGGGGGTGTGCAAGCTAGAGCTAACAGCTTGGACGAACGGGACCAGTGCGTCCTGCCATAGAAGACAGGGTCCAGGGCACAACAGACATGGCACCAGCAAAGGGCGGGTCACAGGAGCAAAGTCCTTCAGCTGCAGACAACTGGAGCAAGTGCTGCGGGAGTTCTGTCACGAGGTTTACAGAGCGTCCCAGGACCCTTCAGTAGGCTCTCACTCTAGGCATACCAACAGGAGAGTTGGGACCTTTATTTGATATCCTAAAAGGTCCATCAGATCCAAAATCACCCCGCATGTTAACGCCTGAAGCAAGAAAGGCATTAAAAATTATTGAAACATATATGGAAAATATGCATTTGGATAGAATTGATATAAGTTTGCCTTTATTATTTATTGTACTACCAACAAAAAATATTCCTACAGGAGTATTTTGGCAAGAAGGTCCATTATTGTGGATACATTTATCTTATTCTCCTAACACTATTCTTACTAGGTATCCTGAGGCTGTAGGACAATTAATACTCAAAGGAATAAAAGCAGCAAAGGGAGTGTTTGGAATTTCTCCCAATAAAATTATTACTCCATATACTATGGATCAAATTGATGAGTTAGCTAATGAGTTAAATACTTGGGCAATGATCATGTGTAAATCTAATGTTACATTTGATAATCATTTACCATCTAATCCTTTGTTGTCTTTTTGGTCTTTGCATCCTGCAGTTTTTCCAAAAATGACAAGAAAAATACCTATCATGAATGCTCCAAATATATTCACTGATGGGTCAAATAATGGTACAGGAGCAGTAGTTACCCCTGATCAAACTTTTACATTTTTAGTACCCAAACAATCAGCTCAAAAGGTAGAGCTTAATGCAGTATTACAAGATTTTGTGATGTTTAAAGATTCTGTATTTAATTTATTTTCTGATAGTCAGTATATAGTTAATGCTATAGTATCCCTTGAAGATGCTGGTAGGATTTCCCCTTCCTCTACTGTTTTCTCTTTGCTTTCCACTATACAAAGTCTAATCTGGGACAGAAAAAATCCATTCTTTATAGGACATATCAGGGCACATACAGGATTGCTTGGAGCCCTTAGTTTGGGCAATGATTTAGCAGATAAAACTACACATGACATACATATTTTCTCCACAATAGAAGGAGCTATAAATTTTCATAAAAGGTTCCATGTCAATGCTAATACTTTACAAAAGCATTTTAAAATAACTAAGGAACAAGCTAGACAAATAATAAAACAATGTCAAAATTGGGTGAACTTTTTACCACAAGTTAATCTTGGAGTCAATCCTAGAGGACTGATACCTAACCATATTTGGCAGATGGACGTCACACACTTGCCAGAATTTGGAAAATTAAAATATTTACATGTTACAGTTGATACTTCTTCCGGATTTTTGATGGGCTCCCTTCATGCCGGAGAAAAAACTAAAGATGTTATAGCACATTGCTTACAAAATTTTGCCACTGTGGGCGTTCCAAAACAGTTAAAAACAGATAATGGTCCTGGTTATACTTCTACCTCTTTTAAACAATTTTGCTCATCATTTGGCATTACTCGTATAACAGGAATCCCATACAATCCACAGGGACAAGGCATAGTTGAAAGAGCTCATCAAACTATTAAAATGTACTTATTAAAGCAAACAGAGGGAATTGGAAAGGGGTATATATCCCCCAAAGATAAACTTAAAATAACCCTTTTTACTCTAAACTTTTTTAAATTTGGATTCATCAGGGCTTAGTGCTGCAGAAAGGCATATGTATCCAAAAAATGTACATAAGCCTAAGGTACTTTGGAAAGATATTCTAACAGGACAATGGAAAGGTCCTGACCCAGTGATTGTCTGGAGTCGGGGGTCTGTTTGTGTGTTTCCGTGGGGAGAACAGCAGCCGATTTGGATTCCAGAGAGACTAACCAAAGCGATTTCTACAGACCAAAAAGAAGATGATTTGACTCAAATCCATAACAGCTGATATCCAGAGCTCCAGCTTGGCTATTCTTGATCTGCAACACCTGGAGGCTAATGAATAATGAACACCATTAAGGCCTATTTCAAATGTAAAAAACCTTGGGGCTTGCTTGTGGGAATACCTTCAGACCCATATGCAAGTTACAGAAAAACGGATGGGATATCCAAAAAAGAGTCAAACCCAGGTGGTAACCAGGATGCTTTTTTTTTCAATATCTATTTTATTATTGCCCTTTCCCACATCATAAAGTTCTATTTTATTTTTTGAGCTCATACAGACCGAGGTTAATGTTTTTCTGATCAGTTCTATTTTTTGACTGTGGAGTTTTTAAACATTGCAATGGAGATTTCATCTGTGAAGCTACAAGGCCTTTACTATTGTCTTATGTGTTGTATGTTATGTGTGCACACTTGTGTTTTGTGTTGTATGTCTGTATGTGCGTATGTCCATATATCATAAATGAGGAGCGCTCATGAAAAAATGGATCCTAATATTTTTATTGCTCACATGATTTAAATGGTTTAATTTAAATTGGGTAAACAACTGTTGAGGAATTTTTTAATATGTGAACAAATAAGGAGGTTAACAGATCTGTTTGTTTACTTTCACCTTTCCTTTTCGTTATATCTAATTCCATTCAGGATACTAAATTGTTTAGAAAATTGCTTTCTTTTAGTGCCTGCTGGAATGTTACATAATTTTTTATTTTTAGCCATCATTGCCAGAATTCCTATCTTCATCCCAGTGCCGGTGAAGACAAAGATAAAACCAAACTACAGCTTCTGCGATAGCTATCACAGTAAACTGTATAAACTGATGCATCAATGAATAATGTAACTCAACAAGTGATGCTCAATCAAGGAGTTGATTTACTTTGGGAGGAAATGGACATATTGATGGATTCCTCTGCTTTGAACTGCTTGTGGAACTTGCCTGGACTATGTATCACTTGTATGCATTGTGAACTATCTGTTGGTGCAGTGAATTGTGGTAGTGCTGGCGTATCTTTGCAGATGGTGTCATCGGTGGTACAATTTTTCCAAAAAGAGCTGTCATTTGGCTTGGTGTCATGGCATTTTGCATCCTCCTCCCTTCTGCTAGTGATGTTCTAAAATTTGGGGGCCAACAGAGGTGAGGCAAAGAACCTCACCCCCCCACACTAGCACCAAGGCCAAATTTGGGGGCCAACAGAGGTGAGGCCCTCACCCCCCCCACTGGTGCAAAGGCCTATTCACAAGTATGGCTGTATGCTGGACCAGTAGTCAGCGATGGGTAAGATCCAATTGCAGTGGTACCAACCTAAGACAGGAGGCTGACACCTTAAGGTCAGCTCATCTGATGACGGGTAAGAATCATATGTAGAATTGGACAACCTAAGACAGGCATGGACCCTAAGCCACATGCTGTTGTTTAATTAAACAGAAGGGGGGAGATGTTGAGGGCCACAGCCGAGTCGGGATGACGCATGGCATTTTTGCCAGAAGTAGTAGTTGAGAGGTGATGCCAGCGAGCCATTAAGATGATGACTTTTGAGTTCTCGCGGAGTTCCCGTTGAGTTCCGCTTGAGCTCTCATGGGGATTCCTGAAGAGTTCGCATTGGTTGGTGAAGTTCTGGTGGTGGGAGTTCCGGTTGGTGTGTGGTGTGTTCCTGGAGGAGCCGCATGGGTGGCATTCGGGAGAGTTCCCAGGGAGTGTGCTGGTGGAGTTCAGAAATAAAGTTAGTTCCTGCTTGAGTGGGTCGTGATTTGTGCCCAGCCAGACTGCGGCATCTCACAAGTTGTCCTGAAATAACTGAATGTGGAAATTTCAACAGATAAACAGAAGTTGAAGAACAGCCAGAGGAAATGAGAGCGGAGGTGGCTGTGGAGGAAGCACGGCCGTCCGGGCTCCACGCAGAGTGCAGATGACAACAGCAGGACTCAGGGACAACCAGGACCCAGGACTGACTCAGCCTGCAGCAGAAAACCACCCTGGGAACAAGGAAGAGCCCTCAGGTCTGTGGCCGCGGCAGAGTCCACCCAGGGCGTCGTGGGCATCTCGGAAGGAAGGAGCAAGAGCGTGCAGCGTGCATGCAGAAGCAGGCCCTGGACGCCCAGACTTGCTGCAGGACACCAGCCACGCATCCGGCAGCGTGGCCAGGCAAGCAAGACCACAAGACCAGGAAGGGGAGGATGGGTCCAGAGAGCCACAGGGCAGCCGCACACCTCCTGCCGTGACGCCAGGGTGACGGCAGCAGGTGTCCCACCTCCAAGTAGGAGCAGGAAGAAAGGGGCCCAGCACCTTCAAGACCTCAGAAAAGGCTCTGAGCCAGGAGTTCTGTGACCCAAGACTGTCTTTTAGGTAGAAGGGGAAATGAAAAGGAGAAGAATCTATCACTAAATCATTAATCATCATTCAACTTATCAGTCAGTTTAGTATTCCAAGGATTCTGCTGGCTCTCTTTAGATATGATGACATTCAAAAGTAGAATATTTTACCCAAGGGATCTACAGAGTCGATGAGGTCCCAGTTAACATTAGAATGGCAGTTTTCACAGAAACAGAAAACACAGTCCTAAAAATCATGACCTCACTAAAGACCTCAGGTGGCCAGAGGGATTCTGAGGGACAGAACAGAGCTGGCACCCTCTACCTGCTTTCGAATCTCTGGAACCAGAGAGCACACAACTGGCGTGAGAATCAGTGGGACAGAGCAGATGGCACGGAAATCAGTCCACGCTTACAGCCCGCTGATGTCGGACAAAAGTGCAGAGAATGCACAGGAGAAACGCCAGCCGTTATAAATGCTGCTGGGAAACTTGACCCCTGCTCAGGAGAAAGAGCTGGGCCCCTCTCACGCCATGTACCAACATCGACTCCAACGCAGGCTTCAACACCAGGCCCCAGACCGTGAACACGCTGGAAGAAAACAGAGACTCGTGACAGCAGTCTGGGCAAAGAGAGCTTGGATTTGTACTTTGCTGCCCCAAAAGCAAAGCAAACATTGCATCACACTAAAATCTTCACAGCAAAGTGAGGAGGCAGCCGGCAGAACCGGGGCACTTACCTGTACCCAGTTCCCATCCAGAACACACAGCGCTCCACAGCGAGGACCAGGAGCAGGTGCAACACGGAGGGGGGACCTGAGTACACGGTTCTCAGAGGACACACCTCGGCCACAGCTGCAGAGAGAAGCCCAGCTTCCTGAATCACGAGGAAAAAACCAGCCACTGCGAGACCCCCTCCCCAGGATCAGGGCTGATACCAAGATCAAAGGCGGAAAGGGCTGGGGACGAGGGAACAGGCATCTAGATGCCATTACAGGAAACAGCCTGAGGGGCCCAACTGGAAAACGGACCTGGCACACGGCCCAGCCACCCTGGGCCTTACCCACGGGAAACGGGGTGTCAGCCTGTGGAGGAGACATGGGCACCACCACAATAGTGCACCCCTGTGTCCATCAGCTGGTGAGGATGAAGGGATGTGGTCATGCACACAAGGGACCCTTTCAGCCTCGAGGAGAAGGAGAGTGTGGCCTGAACGCAGCCAGGAGCCAATGAGCTGAATGCAAAAAGCTGGGGACAGATGGACAAACCTCCAGCCCATGGTGGAGGGCAGGAGCTGGGCTCCACAAAGAACACTAAGCTTCCAAACATGGATAAGTTTGAGGCACACCTAGTGTTGTACCTTCAGTATTCTCCAGTATGGCTTCTACCAGCTCAGAGAAAGTGGCGAGGTGGCCCCCTCCACAGACAGCCTGGCATTCTGTGAACACGCAGCTCCACGGCAAAGCCGCTCTGCATAGTGACGGGGCAACAGAGCCCGCGCTTCTTACTGTCTCACTTCCTGCAGAAGGGCCAGGAGATCCAGCCCGCGCCCAGAGCAGTCACCAGTGCCCTGGGGAATCCGGAGCGCCTGGCAGCCTCAGCCTCTGCAGATCCTCCTGCCGGCACACGCCTGTGCACTTACCTGTGAACGTGATCAACACAGTGCAAACTGTCTTCTTGTAATTAAAAGGACTGCAATTCTTTTCCACACTCCCTCCAACCCAAAATGCTTTGCTCTGGGTGGGCCACCCAAGTGATCACACTCACTCCAAGTGCGAGGGGACACTCACCTTGCAGAAAATCCAAAAAGTTGAGTAAACCCAACGCGTGAAATGAGCTAAACCCAATGTCTCTCGGGCAGAGGAGCCCAAGGAGAAGAAATGTTCCTTCCCTCATCAAGATGAAGAGGAAGTCTCTTCCCCTCCCTGTGTCCTTCTTTCCCTCCTTCCTTCCTTCCCCTCCGTCCCCTCCCTCCCTTCCTCCCTCCTCCCTCCCTCCCTTCTTCCTCCCTCCTCCCTCCCTCCCTTCCTCCCTCCCTCCCTCCCTTCCTCCCTCCCTTCTTCCTCTCTCTTCCCTCCCTTCCTCCCTCCTCCCTCCTCCCTATCTCCCTCCCTCTCCTCCCTCCCTCCCTTCCTCCCTCCCTCCCTTCTTCCTCCCTCCTCCCTCCCTCCCTTCTCCTCCCTCCTCCCTCTTCCCTCTCTTCCTCCCTCCCTCCCTCCCTCCCTCCTTCCTCTGTCTCCTCAGGCCCCATCTTTGGGGCTCTTGGCTGGAGGATCCTGCTCCTTCAATGCCCTTGCTCCAAAGGCCAACATCTCAAAACAGTTCCGCACAGGAGCCTCAGAAACTGCATGAAGGGCAAGAAAGGCCGCGGTAGCTCTCCCTGCAAATGCATGAGAGCCACTGGGAGGGGGATAAAGTGAGGACTTGTCGTGAAGCTCAGGACGGGGCTGGCCACATCTTAGGACAGACTTTTAAAATATTTATCATAGACAATCGTCCCCTTTGGCTTCTCCTTAAATGGCATCCTAATCCCTTAACTTGCCGGGCAGAGTCAGACCATACAAATTGGTAGTTCGTGTTCTTGAGGTTATATACTTTATGCATGACTCTGCCATAAATATTTGATAAAGTATACTTTGGCACTTATCAGAAATCAAAAGTGTGATGCTGATACAGACTTTAACCACGACTGGGATCACAAAGTTTTAAAGGACGAAACATGTAGAAAAACAGGTTTGTCCACAGGGCTCTTACAGTTTCTTGGCTGAACACCAAACGTTCTACAAACAAAGACAAGAACCTTCAACTTTACGTGGAGTGACCCTTTATGGGGTGGGATTTGGGGCCCCTGCGTGTGATGGGCTTTGCGCGTGAGTCCAGTGAGGCAGGGCACTCTGCCTCCATCTCCATGGGCCCTGGGAGCCAGGAGCCAGCACTGCATTCAGGTCCCTCTCAGGGCCCTTCACTCCGAGGGAAAAGAAGCAAACATCCCCATGGAGACTGGGACAGTGGTGTTTGTGAGCACCGCACCAAGAGGTGAAAGGAGACTACTTAGAGGATCACAGGTGGCCACATGTGACAGAGCCAGCACACAGGACAAGCCCTCAGAGTCCTTCTCCCTCTCCCCTTGGTGGGCGGAGCCGCACTGGGAGGCCGTGGGGGGGAGGTGGCTGGTTCCCGTGAGGCCGGTGGGTGGTTTGAAGAGCACTGCAGCAGGAGACGGCGTTAGGAAATTCCAGCAAGTTCTATTTTGTGGAAGAAAACAGGCATTTTAAAAGGTTTTCTGGAAAGTTGTATATGGGGGGAGTATGTGAGAATAAATGTGTATGGGCATGTGAGTGTACCTACGTGTGCAAGTGTGTGGCTGTGCAAGTATATGAATATGCCTGTAGTGTGACTGTGTGCTGAGTGGGCATGTGTGTGTCAGTGTGTGTGCATGTGAGCATGTGTGAATGTGTGTGTGAGTGTGCATGTGACTGGATCTGTATGAGAGCATGTGACATGAGTGTGCTCTGCAAGATTGAGTGTGTCTGTGTGAATATGTAGGTGTGTACACTTGTGAGTATATGAGTGGGTCTATGAATGTGTGTGTGCATGTGAATGTGTGTGTGAGTGTATGTGTGTGGTAGAGTACATGATATGCATGTCATTGTGATTGTGTGCATGTGAGCATATGTGTTTGTGTGCGTATGTGAGTGTGTTTGTGTACAGGAATGTGTGTGTGAAAGAGTGACCGTAGAGAAGTGAGACAGGGTTGTGTGTGTGCAAGTACATGTGAGTATGTGTGAACATATGCATGTGTATGCAGGAGAGTGTGTTTGCCTGTGAATATGTAAGTGATGTGAGGGTAATTGAGGGGATGTGTGCATGTGCATAAATGAGTGTACATGTGAGAGTGTGTGCATGTGAACATGAGTGCCAGTATGTGGATATGAATGTGTATGTGCATGTGGCTGAGTCCGAGTAAATGTGTGTGTGTGTGCATATGAGTGTGCATATAATGTGTGTGCATGTTGGAGTGATTGTGTATGAGTGTGCATGTGTGCATGTGATTTCATGTGTGTGTGCATTTGAGTGGGTCTGTTAGTTTGTATGTAAGTGTGTACATTGATGTGATTATGGCAGTATATGCATGTGAGTGTGCATCGGAATGTACATGTGATGTGTGTTTGCCTGTGTGCACTTAAGTGTTCATGTGAGTGTGCATGTGAGGATGGGTGTAGTGTTTTCATGTGAATGTGAATGCATATGCATGTGAGTATGGGTATAATGTGTGTTCATGTGAGTGTGAATACATGTGCATGTGTGTGAATGTGTGCATGTGATTGTGTCAGTATGTTGAGCATAAATGTGCACATGACTGTGCATGTTTGTGCATGTGAGTGTGGTGTGTATTCATATGTGTATGTTCATGTGTGTGCACACGTGTGTATGTTTCTGTCTGTGTGTATCAGTTTATATGTGTGTGAGGTTCTTGTGTGTGCATGCAGATGATTGTGCCTGTCTGTGCATGTGACTGTGTGTGTTCCTGAGTGTGTGTGTATCAGTGTGCATGTACGTGTGGGTGTTCTTGTGTATGTCTGTGTGTGCACATGAGTGTGGCATGTTTGTGCATGTGAGTGAGTGTTCGTGTGAGTGTGTGGCCATCCCCCCCAGTGTCCTCGTGGTCCTGGCTTTCCCTGGAATGCGTGGGCTTCATTTAGTGAGTGTTTTCTGGGCACCGAGTCTCTGGTGTCTCTGTAGAGTCACAGGCCCCAAGGGAAGGAGAGGTCTTATCTCTCTTCCTCAAAGTCTGAGGGCTTAAAAACCCCCTCCCTACACTCCAGGGCAGGGACTGTCTCCCAGCAACTTCAATTTCCAACGAGAATCCTGGAAGCTGGGTTCCTGTGTCCTGTTCTCCTCCTTCCCCAGAATCACTGGTTCTTACAACTTCCTTGACTGTGGCACTTCTGTTCTTAAGGGGGACATTCGAAAGCTCTGCCGCGGGCCTGCTGGTCATGGTGGGTGTTGTCCCCTGACCAGAGCCTCCTGCACACTGTCCTGAGCTCTCCTCTGCTCCATCGGGTGAGGATGTTATGAGGGAGAAGGGAAACAAGCTTTCAGACCTCTGGGAAAGGGAGGACTGCAGCCGGCCATCCATTTCCGACCTCGGGATTCCTTGGCTTCCTTGCTGGGAACAGGAGGAATCCCTGTGGAGGCCACCTTGGTCTCCTGCAGGCAGAAGCAGCCGGGGACACTGGTGGCAGAGGAAGGCGAGTGTTCAGGGGTCATAACCTGCGCCTCCTGCTCCCAGGCGACTCAGCTCCACGCAGAGTCGGAGAGGAAAGAGTTCCATGGAGCGCTCAGCCGTGACCTGAAGCCAGGCAAGCACAGCAGATCTGAGGGCAGAAGAGGGAGTGCTCCCTGCAGGCGCCGCGTGAGCTTTGGCCCTCTGGACTGTTTCCCCGGAGTCTGCAACCTGGTCCCCTGGGAGTCGGCCGGAGTGGGGCTGTGGGGCTGACAGGTCACAAGGGCGCTTTCTCTGCAGGAAGACTCCCTCTGCTGTCTGCCACACAAGCACACACTGTCTGCCAACCTGAAAAGCGCCCTGGCCAGACCCCGACCTTGTGACGCCCTGGTCTTGGACGTCCAGCCCCAGCACCGTGAGGAACAGCGTCTGTTGTCCGAGCTGCCTGTCCTGCAGCGCTCTGCGGTGTCAGTCTGGCAGACCTCGAGGGTGGCACCCTATAGAGCCTGGGTGAGCTCAGGCGCCTGGCAGAGGGGTCCAGCTCTGCAGAGCAGGCACAAGCAGAGTCCAGGAGTAGCCTGCGACCCCGGGAAGCTGCCGGAACCCATTCAGGCCAGACCTCCAGGCGGCCGGTTCTGAAGGGGAGTCTGCCTTGAATCCTGGCCTCTCCCAGGGGCAGGGTCTTCAGCAGTGGCTAGTTGCCTGGCTTTCTGTGCGTCCACTTTCTCCTGCATGGGACAAGGAGGAGGTCGCCATCACCAGATGAACTTGAGGATGTCCCTGGGTGTGCTGGCCACAAGGTGTGTGCCTGGTGGGGAGCAGAGGAACCCTCTTCTTACCCACACTAGCAGGGCAGGAATCCATCGCCCAGCCATCCCACAGATCCCAGGCCACCTTCACCTCTGCCAGGCATGATAGACAGCATGCTTCTAGAATGTTCCCTCCCCCTAACATGCATTATGATGCAGCTCACCAGCAGGGTTGACTCCCAAATAATAAACCAAGTTATAATTTTGGGTGTCAAATTTTATCTGCCATTCGCAAGAGATACCAAGAGTTCTGCACGGGTGAGGTTTGGCCAAAGGCTAACTTAGTAACGTGGGGTTTTCCTCCAGAAAGATGACTTGGTTCCCTTCCTGTGAAGGCTACTCCCTTGCCCAGCTGTGCACAGCCCGGCCCTCAGAGCCCACGCCCCCCTGAAGGCCCTGGGCAGGGGCCGCACAGTGTGTGAGGGGCCAGGCTCAGGGCTGGCTCTCGCCCAGCCCCACCCCCCAGGTGTGGCAGGTTGTGTTGGCCGACGGCTCCTGGCTCCCTCAGCACCAGGGCAAGGGGTGGAGACCAGGCAGGCCTGTTCCAGCAGCAGTGGACCCGAGCACAGCACCGGGAGGGCGGACTCTTTGTTCCAGTCTGTCCTCGGCGTCCAGCCCCAGGAATCCGCAGACCGGCTCCCTCACCAGGGAGAGGCTGGCACTGGTGAGTGTGGGTGTGTGGCTGTGTGGCTGTGCACTTTGTCCACGTCACTGGCCCTCACCGACACCACAGCAAGAAACCAGCATCCATGCAGATTATATTCCCAGGTCCGTTGTTGGGAAGCAGCACTCCAGTCAAACGTCACCGTCTCCGGCGGAGCCACCACCTTCCCTAAGGGGGACGTTGGCAAGTCCCCCTGCTCTGTCCTTGCTTCTCAGAAGAGACCAGGACTTCTCAGGCCAACACGCTCTCAAATGTCATCGGGTCAGGCCATTCTTCTTCAGTGCTATTTTGTAAGGTTGACAGAATCCGAAAAGGATAATCCAATTTTTTTTTAATTAGCCATTTGTGATAGCGTGGGTTAGACATAAACATTTCCACGAATCAGACATAAATAATGAAAACTAAAAATACAGCGCGTTCTCCTGTCGCGGGGTAATAGTTTAATTGTGTACAGTTATTCTTACATTAAAAGCTGCATACCTGGCAAGCTTTATCGGGTAACAGGGACTTTTAAATGTGCCAGTGTTTCTACACAAGTAACGCGGGTCAATTGCAAAAAGGATAACCATAATGATTAAATCATTAAAATTTTGTCTATGCTTCACAGAGCATAGAGAAAATTAACTTCCCACCAACCTCATTTTTCTGCTGAACATGAAATAATGATTTTCTGCCAGTATAATTACAAAGCTAACATCTGATAGAGTCAGCATCCAGCGGGGATTATCGCAGGCATGAGTATTAGACCTCATTACCAGCTTGACTGCAAAATTATTACATCTTGTAATTGGAGGGTGAGATTTATATACAGATTGGCCGGGTTTCTGTAAGATTGTAATTACAAGCTCCGTTGGTTTGCTACTTATCACACGGTGCAGGAGGAGGCGAAAACAAGCAGAGGGAAGACCATTTCATTAAGCTGTAACCCCATCAAGGGAGGAGCGCTGTAACGTCCCTGTATTTATTAGGCCAAACAGAGCTGTTTGCAGAAGGGGAGGCCATCTATTACCGCCTGACAAATGGGATTTCATTTATTTAACCTCGGTGATCTATTTCAGTAAAATGTACAAACGAGCCATCCATTTTATGATTCCGGAGTCAACGCTCAATTATCTAAAGGCTAACTGAGTGTTAAAGTGGCCATCTGCTAGGATGAATTCATTGATTTAATTTGCTTCATGTTGCTGAATGGTTCCGGGTAGGCGGGGAGGTGGGCAGAGCCTGCCTGAGCCGTGCAGGCGCCGGGCCGGGCACCGCCTCCCACGAGTGTGTGCGCCTGTGTGCGTGTGCGAGCGCGCACGCTTAATCCCTCACACAATAGAAGAGGGCGATCAATAGCAGCTTAAATTTTATGAGACAAGGAGTTAAGTTGTTCAGCCTGAGCCGGGACACCTTTGCTCTCCGGTAACAAGTCATCTCTGCGGTGGGATTAATATTGACAGGCGGCTTCTTTGTGGCTCATTTGGAGGGCGCCTGGGCCAATTGGCGGGCAGCAATAATGGAGCTGTTACTGGACTTCGTTATGCAGCTGCAGATCGATGCCTGCCTGGCCACTGCCCAGGAAGGCCAGGCCCCTCACCCTTGGCATCGGTTAGTCCTCCTCGCAGGCCGACCTTTTAAGATTGCTTTAACAGAGACAAATAAATAAGCCATCAGAGAAGGAAGTGGGTGTTTCTTTGTGTGGCCGTTCTCAGGGAGGTCGGTGCTCAGTGGCCTGGGGCAGTGTGGGTGCTGAGAGGGCAGAAGGAGCGGGAGGGTGCAGTGGGCCTCACACACCCTGCGGTCCTCAGGGCCGCGCACCAGGACCAGACACCAGAACCCACAGAGGAACTCGCCCTGGCTCAGCCGCTGAGACGCTGCTGTGACTTCCACACCCTCCCTCCAGCCGGCTGCCGGGCTCAGGCTGAGCTGGTGAAGAGAGTGCTCGTGGCAGCAGTAAGTTCCCTGGGGAGGGCCGTCCTGGGGGGCTACTCAGGTCTCCGTGTGGGGGTGTCAGAGCCGTCTGGTCCACACAGGAGCAGGCCTCTGCAGGGTGGGGGCCTGCCCAGCTGTGGGAGTCTCCAGACTCCCTCTGCAGCAGCTGCCTCCGTGTGCTGAGGAAAGGCACACACACACACACACACACACACGGCTCCCACATCGCAGCCGTCTCCTGAGGCCAATCCAGCACACGGGACACGCTGTCCAAGGTCAGAGAGGAAACTGCTCTGGGCAGACTGCTCGCCCCAGGCCCAGCACTGCGGTTGCACTTACACTATGAGGCCAGGCATCTGCTCAGAGGTAGTCCTACACCGATGAGGTCTCAGCTACAGCTCCAGTCCACATCCAGGTGGGCAGCAGTGTGGGTGGCTTGTCCTCTCTGATCACAGGCTCCACCCCAGGTGCCCATAGGCCCAGGATACTGGATGCCCAGTGCTTGGTTGTGCTAGTGCAGACCTTCCCATCGTGGTCAGCCCTGCACCCCCACTGACACCTCTGCCGGCACCTGCCCCTCTCACTCCCAACCCTCTCCACATCTGCCTGCCCCTCCAAGCCCTTGGTCCAAATCCACCCTGCAGGGGCAGCTCTGCAGGGCTCTGCTTGCACGTCTGAAGGGAGGACTTCCCACTGGTGTCCCCGTGGACCTCCCGGCCCCAGGCCCAGCCGGCCAGGCAGCACAGCCCTTCACCAACTCCGGCCATGGCTCCAGCAACTGTCTTCTACAGCTTCCCACGCAGAACGTCACCAGCAGGTCAGCACATTGCCAGATCCAGGCCACCTTCAGCAGGACGAGGACCACTCCCTATGACCAGGCTGGGGCCTCTCCGTCCTCCTTCCTGCCCGTCCCCGCCTCCCAGCCTCTGCCACAGGACTCTGCCAACTCAACAAGCACCCAGCCTCATGGGGGCTGCAGAAGGTCCCCAGAAGCCCCAGCGGGATGGCACATCAGCACAGAGCGGGGGCAACGTGAGCCCCCTGGGGTCTGCCACCGAAGTGGCTTCCTGTAGGTGGGCGAGTTCGTGGATCCTGGTGTCTCCACACTGTGCTCAGGTCCGACCAGGAGAGAAATGGAGCTGCAGTTTAAACAACTGTTCCTGATCTAACAGCCCAGGCCAGCTCTTTCACTGTGGAAAGCCTCTGCCCTCATCGGACACGCAACGTCACGCACCTCGCCTTCCCAGGGCCTGTGCCCCGGCATGCGCACTGCCTCAGCTACCCACGCAGCCCCTCTGCCACGGCAAGGGCAAGTTTGTTCTACTTCTTTCCTGGAACAGTTGGAACCAGGTTGTATATCACATTTCTACTAGGCATTTAGCCTCCTGTTTTCAGCACAGGAATCAACTGTAATCATTAAGAAATTCTTACACTTGAAATTTTGAAAACCATTAGTGAGTAGACTAACCTACAAATGGGAATTTATTCATTTATAATGTTCATTTTCGGGAAAGCTCTTGGTTTTTGCTAGAAAGCTGCGGAGTAAAGACGCACAACTGGTCTCTCTCAGATCTCAAGTCTAGGTAAACGCCTAAGCCCCGGAGACTGAGCGTCTCTCCTCACAGCCCAGAATATCCTGCTAACGTCGCCTGGGAGAGCCCTCTGCACTCTGCCTTCCTCTCCCTGCTGCGGGAGCGGCTGCTCCATTTATTCAGAGCGATCCATGAGACGCCGTAGCTCAGTCACTCGCACAATCTAAGTGGCTCCAGAAACCACTGAGGCAGGAAAGCAGCCGGTCTCAGGTGGCCTGTCCCCTGCCAGCTGCAGCACTGGGGTCATGTGCTTTCAAAGGCAGTTGCCGGGGTGGGGTTGGGGGAACAGGAGCCAATGAGCGTTGTGAGCCGCTGGGACGCGGCTCTGCGTCCAGCTGGAGGTCTGCTCTCTGAGGGTGGACGCCTTCTCAGGCAGGACCCAAGTCAACAGGGGACCCGGGGCTGTTGTTATTGCTCTCAAGAGAACCCAAAGCCGGGGGTTGGATCATCCTAACTTTTTTATTTCTCTGTTCTGTCAGTGCACAGAGAGGGGTGGGCACGGTGGGCTTGCACCTGCCTACCACACCCTGCACCTTAGCTTTGGATACCACATACTGCAAGGGTGTGAGCGGGACCCCTGCGAGTCACAGCAGAACCCCCTCCACTGAGGACGGTGCCTTTTCCAGAGGGGGCCTGAAGCCAGGTGACTGAAGCCTCCGAGCCTTCATCAGAAGCACAACGATTTTCACCTGCGCCTTCAAAGCAATAGCTGTTCAAATCCCCAATGTTCTCAGCAACAGGAGGGAGATTGCGGGAAATGTCTAATATTTTCTCAGTATCAATGAGTTCTCGTTCACGTCACTCTTTTTGCTTCAAAACATGGAAAACTACAAGATTAATTTCTGTTGCTGATCCCCTGAGAAATTGCCCAATTTATAATAAACATTACTACATAAACCAGATGCATCCATTTCCGTTCTTATCTAAGGGGCTCGGAGGCCTGGGAACGAGCTCCTTTTAACCAGCAGGCGACTGCCACAGCCTGACTGGAGAGGAGGTCCCTGACCTGTCGGTGGAACGGCGACCTGAACGCAGCTTCTCCCTTGCAGGATGTCTTCAAACAGCAAACCCTCTGTCCCTGTCAACAGCCCTTAGGGCCCCATCGGGGAATGAGGCTCACTGAAGAACACTTCTATCCTCTTCCCCTGGGCGCTGTTCACCAAAGAAGATTTACAGGATTCGTGCCACTCTTCATCTGTGTGACAGACGTGTCCCCCTCGTGGCAGGAAGGTAAACGCCAGCCTGCCAGGGTCCGGCCCAGGGAGTGGCGGGAGGGAGGCTTGGGGGAGGCTGGAGGTCGGCCTGCAGCCCGCGGGGCCGCGGGGGCTCACAGTCGTGCACGTCACCCTCCAGCTCTGAGCCTGCTGCGCGGGTCAGTGAGGCCCCTGGGAGACCAGTGCCCAGCCCAGGAAGGCACCAGCCTGGCAGAGCTGGCCCAGGAACCAGAGCCCACATGGAGAAGGGCGCCCGAGTCGGACCAGCTGGTGGCCCAGACCATAGAGGCAAACAGCTCAGACCCTGCCCCGGGGTGACCGACCCAGAGAAGAAGACTCAGGGGTGGGCTAGGGGGACGAGTGGGCAGAGGAGGGCCGGCAGGCAGAGCCCCGCTGCACCCGTGGGCCGATCCAGGCAGCCCTTTGCAGTCTGTGTGGCCCCAGCACGTCCAGGAAAGCTGTCCATTAGCGGTGGGTGTGGCACGCTGAGCCGAGGCATCAGGAGGAAGAAGGCTTCGGGGGCAAACCTCAGAGCAAAGCCAGCAACACACTCCACACCAGAGGACGGTCATGGACGTCCCAACACTGGTGGACACTTTCACCACCAGGTTGTCAGTTCCCCTCCGACTTGTGGTTAGAAAGCAGAGACTGAGAAAGGAAGGCAGCCCCAGTACACACCCACCCACCCACACACACACACACCCGCTGCTCCTCCTGAGGCGGGGAGTGTGCCCACAGGGCGTCACGCTGCAGTTGTGCAGGCCAGGTTGTCGGGAACCTGGACAGAAGCCAGTTGACAGCTAAGCCGGCCTCAAGGGAGACTGCAGAGGGCCCACAGCCCTTGGGACAAGGACGGGGAGAGCCGAGAGGCCCGCCCGGCCTGCGAGAGCACCGAGCTGGGCAGACACCCCAGGATCCAGGAGGGCAGAGGTCCTTCCAGGAAGGAAGGCCGAAGGCTGCTCCCTGCCACTGGGAACCAGGGAGAAGGGCCTTTGTAGTGTCCCCATTTCCCTCAGATTTGCTCTACCACTTTCTGGGAGGGCGGGTTGGAAGTTCTAAGTGGAATGTGGATTCATCCCCACTCTTCTCAGTTCACTATGTGCCCCCGATTCAAAACGCTGAGGCCCTCACCTGGACACCATGGCATGGGCGGGGCCCTGGGGAGGTCATGCAGGTGGGGCCCCAGCAAGGGGATTAGGCCCCATGGGACCCGAGAGGGAGCCTGTCTCTGCCTGCGGGGACCAGCAGGAAGGGCCTCCCTAGACACCAGAGCTGCGGCCCCTGGATCCTGTCCTCGCAGCCTCCAGTGCTGCCAGAGGCCAGTGTCTGTGGCCTAAGCCCAACCTGGGGCACTTGGTGACAGCAGCCCCAGCTGAGGGCACGAGGGTCTTGTTAGCTCTGCCCAGGTCCATCCCATGGAGGAGTGACGCGCTCTCCTGGCTGAGCTGTCGCTGTGGGTGCACAGTCCCCGGCCCCCGGCATCCACTCTGCATGGTTCAGGCACCGGGGTCTCGGCTCTCCTGTGTGATTCAGCAACACCCGCCCTGCAGCCAGCGCCTTGGGACTCTCCACTCGACACAGTTATTGATTCGAGCGGACTCACGTGGGCCATCTTGAAGGAGTTACACATTTCCTCTTTGATTTTTTTCCTGATTTCTTTCCTTATTTTGAATTAACTGTTTACATTTCAATTCTACCCCGATGTTTAGCTTGATGGTGACTTCTGCCTCCTATCCGCACACCATCTTTCTGTCACTCTGTCTGTCTATGACCTGTCTGCCTGTCACCTACCTCACCCGCACGTGTGGCTTTGGCCCTGGTGGCGCCTCCGCTTCCCCCCTGAGTCAGCCTTGCAGATTCCACACTGGAGCCCACCCTCGAGCTCCGGGGCCTGACCGCTGCCCTTTCTGTTTCTCTGCCTTCTGTGTGGCTCTCCGTGGACTCGGCGCAGCAGTTCTGTGGTGTCTGTGAAGTTCCTGCTGTTTCTCGGGCATTTGCTTGAGCCTACTTGGTGAAGTCTGGTGACAGCGGTATCTGGAGCGTGTGGCTCTGCTGCCACCCACCCGTGGGGGCAGCCTGTTTCCTCACTGGCTCTGCGATGTTTTATTCTGTGCGTGACTTTGGGGACCTGACAGTGGGAAGTCCTGCGGGAGGACCTGCTGTTAAGGTGGCACTATGGATAGAAGAGGTTTTCCTCTTGCCCTCTCCACGAGTGTCCAGTCAAGACCATCAAACCTCTGCAGTGAGGGGGCTTCCTCTGCTCCCCGCCGTCTTCAGGGAGGATGCTGCTCCTCAGAGGTTCCCGCCATGGGGGAGCCTCCCACCTCCAGCCTCATCTGTCCCACGAGCAGGCCCTCCACCACCTGCCCTAAGCAGTGCTGGGCACCCTCAGGCAGGTCCCAGCCTCCCTCCTGTGGAGCTCTGGGGACAGAGGAAACCCGACGTGTACATCACACCCTCGTTCCCAGGCATGGCCACGGGAGCCAGCCATTCTAGGGACTCCGTGGAAGGGATTTAGCTAAACAGTTAGGAATGATACCGGAAAAGCAAAGTCCGACTTTTACATTTTTCCTATTAAACATCCTGATTCTGCTGCACATGTGCTCTTGGTCTCCCTCGTCCTGTCTACTGTTGTACAGAAGACACACCTTGACCTCGACCAGCCCTTGTCAACAGCTGTTCTACATCTACATTTGAACATTTTTTAAATCTTCATATAAATAGAGTTTAAATTGCCTCAGCCACTTACCTAAAATGAATTAAGAATTCAAAATTATGACATGATGTGTAAACTACCAATGTAATGATAGATTTCAACGAGAAAGGACCAGAAAAAGCTAACATTGTGGCATTGAAGTAAAACACGTCGGAATGACATCAAAAGGAAAGAGCCATGGATGCTCTGTGATGCTTGGTCCCAGTCTGGCTTGAATGGAATCGGGGTTGAACTCAACAGAAGCTGAGCCAGACGAGCCGTCCAGTGCCGAGTTCTCACCCTGGGCCCCTTGCGAGAGCCCCCTGAGGAGGCAGAGCTCTGCTGCTTCACATCTGACGCAAGTCCGCGGCTGGTGAAAGACGGCTCACTGGCCCATCATTTGGTAATAAAATATCTTACGACTTGTTTATCTGATCAATGAAGAATGCGCTCTCAAGCTGTTCAGTGTTAATGGCCCAAAGCCCTAAAATGGAGAATTCTCGACTCTCAGAGACGGGGGGTTTGCAAACTCAGATCAGATTTCCTGCTTGAAATTGACATATTGCAGTTGGATTCTTGGAATCAAGAACCGTACCCATTGCCTCTCACACTGTGGAGACACCTAAATATGAAGCCCAGAATTATTAGCTAGCTTTCCAAAAAGTTACATCTTGACCCCAAACTGATGATTCAAATATGGCAGAGATATGACCACAGCCCAGTAATATTCTAGTGCACCCAGACAGTGTCCTCTTCTTATGGCTATGCGACTACTCCCTGGGACCTCTCCAGAGAGAATGCCCTTCTGCACCAGCTCTCCTGGTGCAGGGCAGGGGGGGCCTGGGGACACGGCACCCAGGGCCACCAATCCCAGGGCCAGCCCGAGCCCAGCCTCACAGTAGGGATGGCTGAAGGGCAGTGCAGAGAAGCTGCTGTCAAGTGTTCGCCACAGCCAAGAGCACCGGGGGCACCAGGGCACCCGATCCCCTCCAGCAAGGGAAGCGACAACGGACGCTGGCCCTGGGTGCCCAGGTTGGACCCCAGCCACGCCCCCTAAGACACCACCCTGAAGTTTTACAGTCAGATAAAGCACGGTAGAGGACCATCCAGGGGCCGATGCCCAGGGCACTGAATGCAGTAGACAATCTGAGTTAGTGGCCACGGAGTGGCTCCACTCCCCTCCTGTGCCATCATGGGGGGGACGTCCGAGCATGGACACAAGTGGTCCTGCCTGCAGGCCTCCAGGTGGCTGCACAGGGGTGTTCACTTCCCATCCCCACAGAGGCCGGAGAAGGAGCCCAGCCCACAGGGACATCCAGCCTGCTGTGTCCTGCTGGGAGGGAGGGCTTCTGATGAGGAGCTCTGACCCAGCCACCACGTGGGCCACCTCCCGACTGGGCTGAGCTGGCGCCCACTGGGTCCCTGCTCCATGACTCGAGAAGTGAGCCCCACCCAGATGACTCAAAACGCAAAGGTTTCAGGAGTTTCAGAGGCACCAGCCACTGGGAGTGACCACAGCAGCAGATGCTGGGTGTGGCTCAACCCTGTAGCAGAGGGCAGCAGGAAGGAGGCTGATTTCTTCCTCTTTTCTTTTTCTTTTTGTTTTTCTTTTTCTGAGTAAGCAAATGCTTTTCCTGGTAAAGCTTGAAAGCTCTGGTTTTAGAATAGGAGCTCTTGTGAAAATTTCCGGGAGACACAGGCCTGAGGGAATCTACCCACCAGGGCTTTGGAGTTCGAGGTCCTGGTGGGGCCTCCTGTTGAGCGGCGCTGGCCGCACACAGCCGAGGTCAAGAGCCTCAAGACTAAGGGAAACCTCCCAGCTGTCACTCTGGTGGACAGGGACCAGGAGTCACCCTTCAGGCAAAGAGTCTCAGGTCCCTTCCCTCCAATCCTCTCTGTAAATCCAGACGGCTGGTATTTCCTACTGAGAACCTCAGACACTCCGTTCACCTGCCAGAGAGTCACCCGTGAGAGTCAGCGTCCAGCCACGGCTGAACCTCAAACGAAGACAAGCATGTTCATCATCAGAGAGAGGGGAGCAAAGAGCCAGGTAAAGGGGGGAGAGTGAGGCAGGCAGAGAGGCAGGGAGGGACGCAGAGGGAAGGGGAGCCAGAGGCAGAGGGGCCTGAGCCCAGAGCATGTCCCCCAGACAGGCCCTCAGCCTCTCTAGGAAAGACACGGGACCCTGCACGCAGCGGGCACAGCACCTCCCACTAGGCCCTGCCTCTGGGAATCACCACCCCTAAGTCCTCTGGGAGACGAGAGCGGAGGCCGAGCTTCTCGGAGGGAGAAGGGGAGTGTCCTCCTCGGGCCAGCACGCCCTGGCTCCAGGGGTCTCCCACCACCAGCTGCCAATTTCCCCAAACCCCAGCTCAGTTTCCACCTGCAGAGGGACACGGACGCAGCAGACAGTCTCGGATTACCCAGAGCAGTCCTGCCAGGTGGGCCAGCCCACTGCCCTCCTGATGGTCACCACAGCCCCCTGGCTCTAGCCCACCGCCGGCCCTGCACAGCCCCGGGCCGAGCGAATCGTGTCCTGACAGGTGAGCTGATGCAGAGGGTGCCTTCTGAACTCGTCGGCTCCGGCAGCCAACACACCAGCCTTCCCTTTCCTGGCTCCGGCTGCCGTCAGAAACGCTTTCCCCATAAATCGGCCCTGAGATCTGGGAGATGCCGACTCTGACCTTACAGACACTGCTGGCACTCAGTCACTCGGACATCATGGCCAGGGGACAAGGTCACGGGGGCTCATTGGCGTTGTCCACCAGAGATGGTATCAACTGCTCATCCCTGAAGCACGAGCGCAGAGATACACAATCAGAGGTGGGCTCCAGGGGCCATAATCCATCAGCGCACCTGGGAGGAGCACCAGGGAAACAGTATTGATTTTTTACAAGCCAGTGCACAGATTTGTCCAACAAAGGAACAGAGATGTCATCGGCAGACGTGGTGGACTGTCTGCAGCCTGGCCTGCCTGGCGGCAGCCAGCACACCCCAACACAGGAGTACTCTCCACAATGGCTGCCGAAGGATTATTAGTTTTACTCCAGAGAGACCCAGTGCCTCATGTGGCCGTCGTGTTATGAATTCCCCTGCGTGGAGCTAGGAAATGCTCAGTGCTCATCCCCAGGGTGGCACTGACCCATGTGGCCTGTCTCCCAGGAAGCAGCACAAGGCGTGCCAGCTACTGGGGTCCAGGAAGGGCCCAGATGTGAACCCAGATCTTTGCTCAGTGGCTCAGTGGAAGCCTCTCTGGTAACAGGCAGGTTCGGATCTCAGAGAGTCCACTGGAGCTTGTCTGTATCTCCTCACTCTGCAAAGGTGGGTCCCAGCCTGTCCTTACAGATGTCCTCTTGTCTGACCCAGGGTGACAAGCTCTGAGCCCTCGGGCCTCCAGCTCCTGAGGATCCTGCAGAAACAGGTCCCACCTGTGGCTCCCCAGAGAAGCGCGGAGCACACGCTGTGGGACAGTTTCTGGGAGAGACGTGTGCTCACTGACTGTTTAAATACAGGAGTCCCTCCAGGCTACACCCGCTTTTCCAAATTCTAAAGTAGATCCTCTTCCCTGGTTCAGCACACTCGGCCATCCCGACTAACTAGCCAAGACTGGGAGTCGCGGGGTATCAGAGGCCCCAGCAGAATGTGACTGGTGCAATTAGGACGGCAGCGCCGTGCCCTGGAGGGAGCAGGCTGCTGGGGCAGGAGGATGCACCCTCTCTCTGCTCAGCAGGATCCCAGCTCCTCTGAGCCGCGTCTTCTCCTCTATGAGTTGAGACGTGTCATTTAAAGCTCCGTTAGTCGTGTTTAATTAACAGAGTTATAACCTAGAGCAACCAGGGTGGTCAGCTTTCCCACTCCAAAATGAAAGCTCCTAACGTGGATTTTCTTGATTTTTTAGCTGTCAGATTTGCCATGTGCTCCAGGTGGCTCTTAGGTAAATCTCTCAATGTCCATCATCTTCTGTGACATTGACAGAAAGCTTCTGCCTGGGTTCAGTGTCCAGCACCATTAGAAGAGCGATGGCCTACATCTGGCTACAATGACCGTATGGCCAGACAAGCGCCCCACCTCTACTCCCTAACCTCTGGGAGGAACGCCTACCCCTGGGTGGAGCCTGCCCCATGTCTTGTAGTTACAGGAGCACCAGAGACGGCCCCGAGTGTGGATCAGGGCATCAATCCCAGTGAGGAGATATGTGACCCAAGGACAGGGTGTCCTCTGAGACCCCACCTGCACTGCCGCAGTCTGGCTGGCACAATCAGGAGCCACTTGTCAAAAGAAACAAACTTTATTTTTAGAATCACACACGCCAAACAAAACAGCTCCTCAGGAATAACCCTCAGAGCCTCAACTGCCACCACCGGCTTCCCACAAGCCTGTCCACCTCCCCCACTCCTCCTGCTCTTGAGGCTGATTGGCTGGGTCGCATGGGCAGAGCCAAAAAAGTCCCCCAATGAGCAGCTCCGTGGTCTGAAAGGGCAGGGAAACAGCCCAATGAGCATCACCGCAGAGGAGCCAATCAGCTAGATGTTGCTGGGGCCGCTGTGAGCCAATCATCAACTGGCAGCTGGAAGTTTGCTGGGGCCCCTTTGGCTGTGGCTCTCAACACTGCACAGGCACAGTGAGTGTGGCCCTGCCCTGCCTGCCCAAGCCTCAGCCTCCTGGGGACTGCACCCCAGGCTGCCCGAGGCCCCAGGGCAGGTCTGATCTCATGTCCCAGCACCATTTGGTGACTGGGCCACATTTCACTGGCTGCCATGATGGGAGAGAGGCCAAGATGGAGCCACAGTATGGCCAGTTCTCTCTCTCTCCCCAACAGCAGGCACTGGCCTCCCTCTGGCCCAGCCCCAGGTGGGGCAATGCTCAGCCATGGACACTCCTGGGAGAGGACAGTGTTTGGGACTGTCATGGTGAGGAAGTACGTCTGTGCTGCGCACAACACAGCCGTGTGCCACAGCAGTGTGACCAAGTGCACAGTGGGGAATACGGGTGTGGCAAGGGAGGGAAGGTGGACGCTCAGGTCACACACCCTCTGTGGCTTAGAGGTGAGGCATCCCCAGAGCTCATGTGGGAAACCACAGCAAAGGGTTCAGAAGGAGATGATAGGGTTCTGAGAGCCTGCACCTCATCAGCAGATTAATCCACTTGAGGAGATTGACTGAGGGGTCACTGCAGGAGGCAGGGGTGGCTGGAGGAGGTGGGTCCCTGGGGTGTGCCTTTGGGGTTTATATTTTGTCCCAGGTGAGCAGAGTTCTCTGCTTCTTGGTGCCGTGTCCTGAGCTCTCTCCTCTGCTACACCCTTCCACCATGACATTCTGCCTCTCGCTGGGCCCAGAGCTATGAAATCAGCCGACCATGGGCTGAACCTCCGAAACCATGAGCCCAAACAAACTCTTCCTCCTCTACATTGTCTTGTGGGGTCTTTTGGTCACTAAGAAACACACGTGTCCCTTGGTGCAGGAGCTCACCTCCAAAGTGGCCACAGTGGTGTAGGAGACTGGGACGTCAGCACTGCAAAGCTTTGGCCTGGCGTAGGGATGATCCCCAGTGCATCTCCTCCTGGGATCAACGCCTCCTTCAGGTTTCCGAGCCTCGGGTGGCATCATTGTCACCTAAGAGCCATGATGGAGGTCACTCAGAGTCCTGGTGGATCCCAACGACCCTTCCATTCCAGGACTCCGTGTCATTGAAGCAGGATTAGCTCCTCAGCCAGCCTGTGCACCAGGAGAGAACACCCCAGGGTCCACCCCACCAATCGCCACCTGAGAATTGTGTGCCATTCTGCTGAACAGTGTGTGTGGGTCCCTACAGCACGTTTCACCAGCTTTGTGATGGCTGATGACTCGCTGTGGGATGAATCTCGGTGGCAGCTCTGGAGTGGGCGTGTCCGTGGAGCCCACCCGAGCACCTCACCATGTGGTGTCAGGGCCGCCCCGCGGCCACCTCCAGTGGGGCCCTATCCTGGGAGTGCATTTTACTTCTACAAACGTTACCACGACTGTCAGAGACGTGTTTACCAGCCAGAGGTGTAGTCACAGGGGACGAGGTCGCGTGGCACACTCTCCTCTGCACGGCCTTCTCGCCCCTCTGCCCGCTGCCTGAAACCCCGTGGTGCCGCCTGCCCCCTCCACGCTCAGACCTCAGGAGAGATCCCCCTCACACTCTTGCTCCTCAAGCCCTTTGCCAAAGTATAATCGAGTTATGGATCTTACCCTTAGAGTGTAACGTTTGATAGATCCCACGGATACTCAGAAACCAGCAAATCTACCTAAGTAAGAACTACTTCCACCAACTCAAAGATCTGCTCTCTGAACGGATCCTGATTTTTCAGTGTTTCTTTGTAAAGGTCCTTCTTCCTCCTGCCCTCCTCCTCTGCCTGCACAGCCACTGACCAGCTTTCTGTCCCTGGAGAGACAGTTCCATTCTCTAGAAGTTTGTAAAGAGGGATCATAATTGTCCACTCTTCTTTTAACTTTTTCAGTGAGCACAGTTATTTTGAGATTCGTCCCAGTGCTGGGTCTCAGAAGGTTTCTTGCTCTTTTTCTCTTCATCTGTGATTTTAGTGAGACAGAATCATGGGCTCCGTGGCAAGTTCACACACACCAACGACACGCCCCGGTCCTGTCCACCGGTCACCTCACCCACCCCCTCCTACACCCCACCCCTCCCCCTCTGTCACCCTGATACTTCATGACGTCTTCTTCCCTCATACGAGGGAACGTGAGGCTTCTCTTTCTGAGTCTGACTTAGTTTGCTCAATGATGTGACCCCAGGTCCCCCCCACCTCCCTGCAGACAGCGTCCTCGTCCTCGTCCATCTATGGGGAACAGCACTCCCACGGGAATGCGCGCCACGCTTCCTCACCCAGGCATCTGTCGACACACGCCTGGTCTGACTGCCCAGCCTGGCTACTGGGGACAGTGCTGTGGTCACATGTCCTCAGGCGTCTCTTCGGGGTGCTGACTTTAATTCCTTGAGGTACGTAGCAAGAAGTGCTCAGGTGGGTCACGTGGAAGCTCCACAGTTAGTTTTGAGAAATTTCCCACTAACTTCCACAGAAGCTGTGCTGATTCCCATGCCCACCAACGGTGGGCGAGACCCTGTCCCAGCCTTTCCTGTGACGTCTGCTGCTGAGGCGTGCCCTTCTGACTGAGTGAGGTGGAGTCTCCGTGTTGTGTTGGTTTGCATGTCCCCGAGGGCCAGGGACGATGCACGTGTTGTATGTGACTATTGGCCATGCATTTGAGACGCGACTGGTTATTTAACTTACCTATCTGTTGACTGGACCGTTTGTGGTTTTGTGCCGAGTTTCCAGTCTTCACATGTCCTGGGCGTAGCCCTCTGTCGGAGGAGTGCTGGGGGTCTCCTCCCCTCCGTGGGCCTCTCTTCACGCTCTTGTTTCTCCCGCAGCTCAGAAGCCTTTCAACTGGCTGCCTTCCCGTGTGCCAATCTTGCTCCTTTCCTGAGCTATGCGGGGGGGGGGGGGGGGGGCGGTTCTGTTCATGGAGCCATTGCCTAATCCTATATGTTTCCCCTATTTTTTTCATTCTAAGAGTTGAGGAGTCCTGGGTCTCACATTGAGGTCTCTGATCCACTTGGGTTGACCTCTGTGCAGGTGAGAGATGGGGACCTCGTCTGTTCTTCTACATATGGATGTACCTGCATCCTGTGTTAAAGGGCTGTCTTGTCCCCACCTTCATCAAGGACAGCTGACTGCACCATGCGGTGTCTCTGTCCCTACCTGCTCCATGGTAGATGCTGTTTACACCAGCACCATGCGGTTTGGGGACTGAAGCCAGCTGCTGGGCTGCCTCCAGCCGGCTTCTTGTGCTCAGAATTGCTTTGGCTCTTCTGGGCCGTTTCCACTTCTCTGAACTTTCGGGAAATTTTCTCCCTAGTTCTGTGAAGAATGTCATTGATGTTTTAATGGGTTAAACTGAGTCCGTAGGTACACTGCAAAGTGGTCGTTGTGACAGTATTCATTCTATCTGTCCATGACATGGACATCTTTCCATCTTCTGGTGTCTTTCTTCGGTGTGCTTTGACTTTAATTGGAGTCTTTCACTCCCTTGGTTAGGCTGATTCTTAGGCATTTTATTTTTGAGCCATTTGAATGGAATCATTCTCTTTTTCCTTCATATCACTAGTTCTATTCCACTGAGTAGGTCATTGACTTGTTGATGGGCATTTGGGTCATTTCTTTTATTAGCAAATACAGATAAAGCTGCTATGGACATTTGTGTCCCAGTCTTTGTAAGGACATATGTTTTCATTTTTTTTTTTCTGAGTGATTTCATGGAAACAGAGAGGCTGAATCAGATGAAAAGCGTGTGTTTAACAGTTTAAAAATTATTTGCATACTAATGTGAGTAAACTGCTAAACTGAACTTAAAATGGAGAAGATGATAAATTTTATGTTGCACTTTCATCACAAGTAAAGTTGAAGCAGATTTGGTTAAGGAAAAACCCATGACAGTAACATACTGTCTCTCCTAGAAGGGCTTTTGCATCATATTGTCTATTGCTAACATCTCTTATCCATGGTGGGACATCTTGGGATCCAAAAGTGCTCATCAGTAGGTAAACTCAGCTACCTCAGGTTCCATCACAGACTGGCCCAGCATCAGGTCAACAGCCAGCACTGTCTTCTGCTGATGGATGGCCTTGTTGCTTCATTAGTTAGTAAATTATTGCATGTTGTATGGGCCATAAAGAGGGAAACAAGCCTTATAGGACCCTCAAGGAACGTCCACAAGGCTAATAAAAATCAAAAGATGATCATAGTGAAAATTCACCAAAACACACATACCTAGGACCATGACCAACAGTGTGGAGCATGATGGTAAAGGCCCATCGTCATTGCCAGGGTGGCCTGTGCCTTGGGGTCCTGCGGTGGGCTCACCTCTGAGCACACCAGACACAGGGCAGGGGCAGTTTGACCTGGTGAGGACGGCTCCTCTTCCCAAGTCCCTTCTGAGGCAAGGTCATCAACAGCTCTCCTTCAAGGGCAGGATGAGGCTGCTGCCTTTAAGAAGTGCCTGGGGCTGGGGCTATAGTTCAGTCGGTAGAGTGCTTGCCTCGCATGCACAAGGCCCTGGGTTCAATCCCCAGCACCAGCACCACATGGAACACCTGAGCCACGGGTGGTGAGAGGAACAGCGGGAGGACTCACCTGCAGTGTTCACCTGAGCCACAGGTACAGGTAGGGGTGGGAGGAACAGAGGGAGGACACACCTGCAGTGTCCACCTGAGCCACAGGTAGGGGTGGGAGGAACAGAGGGAGGACACACCTGCACTGTCCACATGAGCCACAGGTAAGGGTGGGAGGAACAGAGGGAGGACACACCTGCACTGTCCACCTGAGCCACAGGTACAGTGGGAGGAACAGAGGGAGGACACACCTGCAGTGTTCACCTGAGCCACAGGTAGGGGTGGGAGGAAGAGAGGGAGGACACACCTGCAGTGTTCACCTGAGCCACAGGTAGGGGTGGGAGGAACAGAGAGAGGACACACCTGCACTGTCCACCTGAGCCACAGGTAAGGGTGGGAGGAACAGAGGGAGGACACACCTGCAGTGTTCACCTGAGCCACAGGTACAGTGGGAGGAACAGAGGGAGGACACACCTGCAGTGTTCACCTGAGCCACAGGTAGGGGTGGGAGGAAGAGAGGGAGAACATACCTGCAGTGTTCACCTGAGCCACAGGTAGGGGTGGGAGGAACAGAGGGAGGACATACCTGCAGTGTTCACCTGAGCCACAGGTAGTGGTGGGAGGAACAGAGGGAGATCATACTTGCAGTGTTCCGTCACTTTATTGCTCCATCTGAGCCCCTTTACATTTTGTTCAAAATGTTGTAATGATTCTGCCATAGATGCCTTTTATTTTTCATAGCCTCCACCATAACTTCCAGGGATGTAGATTTTTAAGAAACACAGTGCTCACAAGACAAAATTGCCCGCCAAGGTGGCTGTCACACTCTGTGTCCTCAGTGGAGGGTGAGTTTGCAATTCTCCCATCCACCTAGCACGGGGTGGTCACCTAGGTCTCTGTGCAGTGGTGGCCTCTGGTGGCTGTGTCTGCACTGCCCAGTGTCTACCTGATGACCTCAAAGCATTGGTCACAGCTTCTCCACCTCTGGTCCTTCTCCGTGTGGAGCATCTGTTCTATCTACAGGACGGAGCCCCTTCCTGGCAGAGGTGAAGAGCCGCTGCCCACTCTGGGAGCAAGGCCTTGCTGCTCTGAGGTTAGCAAGTGCTTTCCCCCAGCTGCTTGCCTTTTCATTACCTTAATTTTCCAAAGAACAGACTCTTTAATTTTGTAAAGTCAAACCTCAAATTTTCCTTTTGCAGACCAGGTCTTCAGGTATGATTAGGAAATTATGATTGGAAACCCTCCATAATTCAAGGTCACAAAGACCTTCTCTTAGGTCCCTCCTAATGTTCTTACAGCTGTGGGCACACTCAGGTCCACTCTTTGTTTCTGTGAGGCGCAGGAACAGAAGCTCACTTTTGCACGTGGTCTTCCGCGGGCTGCACACCAGTTCTTTAAAAGGCTTTCCTCTGTCTGCAGAGTTTATTGCCACTGCATCTGGTCAAAGCCAATCCTTGCTGTATGAGGCTGTCATCGATGCTTCCAGTGCATTCACCTGGGTGTCTGATTGACGCCTGTACCACGCCCTCTTCCTGCTTTACCTGGAGATGTCAGAAGAAGCCTCAGCTCGTCTTCCCACTCCGTCCTTCACTTCAAAGTTGGTTCCCAGTTGGAAGCCCTCTACAATTTCTAATTAGTTTGGGAATAAGTTTGTCAGCTTCTCTGAAAACAAATGTCTGTAGCACCCTGGGACAGCTCTGAGCATGTCAACTGGGGAAGAAATGACAGCAGCTCAGAGCCTCTGAACCCAGGCACAGGACCCTCTGTGCCCACGTGCAGAGGTCCCTTCACTGTCCTTAGGGATGTTTGCAGCTTGCATTGCACAGGTCTTCCATAATGTGCTTGGACGCTATTAAAAAAAATAGCAATTTTTATCTTACTTCTTGTGTGTCCACTACCACAACAAAGTGATCCAAGATTTCTGCCAGTCTCAAGGTTTCCCTTGAGCCCATTCTTGATGGATGCCCTCTCCTCACAGCCAAGGAGACGGTGGCTTCATTTATTCTATTAGAACTTTTTTTTTCCTTTTTTGCTCTTCTAGAACTTTACGTGCACTCTTTGTGGCTGCTTCCTTTACTCAAGGGGATAACTTCAAGGTGAGTCCAGGCTGCTGCCTGCCTTGGTAGCCCTGCTGGGAGCTGAGTGGGAGTCCACTGTCATCTCACCACAGTGGCTCTCCCGAGTGTCTCAGTAAAGCTTCTAGGGCATCTGTGCATGTGGCACTGTGAGGACGTGCCTCTCATTGCCTTTGGATAACTCTCTCTTCATGAAATAACTGTGGTCTGGTGAGCCTGTGTGGGACGGAGGAGGAACTGTTACGCTGTCCTCGATGGTGATGGAGCCCTCTCATGTCACACCAGCAACACTGGGTGACCATTGCTCTGTGCCCTCAGTAACACCTGATGCCTCTGACACGTTTGTCTGCAGTGTTTCGTTAGCTGCGTGTCTCTTGACGTGTGCACGATGATTGTGCACCTTCTTTATGAAGTGTGTTTTGGGTTTGTTTTGTCATCTTACTGAGCTGTAGGCATTTCTAACTGATGTCCATTAGGGTCAGGGCCCCACTTTGTGTGGCTTGACGGTTCACATCTATTGGGGATGTGTGCCACAGCCTACTATGTTATCCCTCTATGTGGATGTTCCCTGGTTAAGGAGAGTGCACACACACCCCTTCTGCCATTGTGAGAGGGACGCCCCACACAGCTGACTAGCCCGGGTTGGTTAATAGTGTTGCTGGAGTCTTCTGTGCTCTTATGGATTTTCTGTCTCCTTGTCCTACTGAGAGGAATGTTAAAATCTCCAAATATCACTGTGGACTCTCTGTTTCCCCCCAAGCCCTGTGAGTCTGGGCTCATGTGTGCCAAAGTTTAGTGGTCAAGAGTGCACACTCAGGATTGGACAATCCTCTTGGAAACTGACCCCTTATTCCGTGCTGCCACCTCTGTGCCCCTCTCTTGCCCTGTGCTAATGGGCACTGTACTAATAAGACCACACCACCACCCAGAAATCAGTGTCTTGGCATTCACACACCTTCTTCAGTTTTTACTTCTGGCTTATCTGGGTCTTCAAAGCTTGTTTTCTGCAGATATTATCGGGTTGAATCTTGGCTTTCTGGTTCCTTTTTTATCCAGCCTGATAATCTCTGCTCTTTAACTAAAGCATTCAGGTCACTTGCTGAAAGGCACCATCTTGATCTTTTTCTCTCTCTGCCCTGTTGCCGAAGCTTGCTTGACCTCCTCGTTCTGCCTTCCTTCACTGGGCGGTCACCTAGGTCTCTGTGAAGTGAATTGACCCATCAGCAATTAGCTATTCTGATTTTAATTCTAATCCTAATTCCACTACCAGAAGTCTCTGCCCTGCTCTCACAGACTTCCTCTGACTGGCCATGCCCACCCCTCAGTCGAAGTCAGTGGTTGTGAAGGTTAATTGCATCTCCACCTCCATTCCCAGTGCACCTGGGGCAGGGTTTGATTGGAAAATAGAGCTCAGCAGAGCCAAGCTGACACCTCAGCAGGGCACCTCAGCTTCTTCATCGAAGGCTCTGACAGTTGCTTTGGGGCTGGAGCGTGCATATATGTCACAGTCCAGCTTCGGACAGTGCCGAATCACGGAACATAATATGGAAAATACTAATGCAATATATTTCCACTCCTTGTACCCTCTCGTACTCTTATTATATTTTACATATACACACATATGCTACAAACCTCATGATATATTTTATTATTTCTACTTAAGTGTTAAATTCTTTTTTAAATAGTTTTATTTTACCTCCACTTAAAGACTTACCATCTTTAATATTTCTTATAGGGCAGACTAGCCTAACAAATTCTTGGATTTTAGCTGAAAAGTTTATTGTTTTGCTTAATTTTTTAAGGCTGAATTTGCTGGATATTAGGTTCTAGAATGGCCTTTTTATCTTTTTCTTTTGGCATGGTAGTGATGTCATTCAATTGTCTTTCAACTTGCATACTTTCTGATGACATATTAGCAGTTATACTTATCTTCGTTTTTAAAAAATGTGATGTTGGTTAATAGTAGCTTTTAAAATTTTTACTTTATCACTAGTTGTCAGCAATTTGATTATTGTGTGCCCTCATTTTGATTTTCTTTTAATGTATTCTGCTTGAAGTACATTGAAATTCTAGGATCTGTGGGTTTGTAATTGTCATCAAATTTGAGGATTTTTAATCATTATTTTTCTAATTCTTTCTTCTGCCATTATTTTCAAACTTCCAACTGCATATGTATTAGAGAACAGTTATTGTTCCACATGTTAAATGATGCTTTGCTGAATATTTTGTTAGTCTTTTGTCTCCACGTGGTTTAATCTGGAGAGCTTCTGGTTGTGTTCCTATCACTGAAGCTTTTCTGCCGTGTTTAATCTGTTCTATCAAGGAAAAAGGAAAAATTTCATTTCAGATATTGTTTTTCATCTCTAGAATTTCCACTTTTAAATATCTTTCATTTGTTTCCTCATGTTCAGGTTTTCCCTCAAGTCATTGAGGGCACTGAGCAGGTGCACAATAGCTGTCTAACAGCCACACGGGCTCAGCCACCACCCCTGTCACCCCTCAGCCTATCACTTTCAGCTGACTTCATCATGACCTGGGACAACTTTTCTGCTTCTTTTGGTATCTAGTAATTTTTCATTAGAGACTAGATAGAGTGGCATTATGCTGTGGTGTGTCTGACTTTTGTTGTCTTTCTTTAAAGAAAGTTGTAATTTTCTCTGCTAAGGATTAAGTCACCTGTGAATGCCCTTGGTGCAGGGGACTTCTCTGCGTGCTCATGGGGCAGCCTGGAATAGGCTGTCCTTTGGGATCTTTAGACTTGCTATCAGTGGATGACCTCACTGACCTTTACAAATACCCTGTGTAAACAGGTGTTCTCACTCTGACTTGGAAAAGCACGACTATCCACTTAACCATGTGATCTTTGCAGGTTATTTAGTTTTCAACTTTCTGTATTTCCTTTGACCACCTCGTGTTGCTTCATTTCACACATGCTTTTCTCAGTATGCAGCAAAGATTCCAAGGGACACCACCTACATTTCTGAAGGGCTTGTCTGTGGTCTCCCTTCTGCCTGGGCACCTTCTCTGCAATGTAGTGGCACCCCCTTTCTCCACAGAAAAGTCTTAATGGGCCTCTCCAGAAATCATCACCATGGCTGATTTTAGGACTGTCAGCAAAAGAGTCTCTGCAAAAGAGTTCAATGTAGATAAACTTCCTATTTTCCTGTCGCCCTGTCTTACTTGGCCACTGGCCGGGAAGAAATCAGCACTCCAGGTGCTGGACACCCTCTTACTAGTTTTCACAAACGTATCCAGTAGAGTAGTTTGTAGAATGTGTAACCAAGTCTTCTGGCCTTGAGCTGGGCTTCACAGAGATATCTACATTTCTAAGATAAGTTACCAATTGGGCTCCATGGTAACAGCTGGCAGGGGGAGGAAAGAGAGGGGAGAAGAAGCTTTCCCCTTCTCAGGTGTGGTCCTTGAAGGGTTAACTTGCCCAGAACAGTGAAAGAAAACGCTGCTTTTATGTGAACTTCCGCAGACTGTGAACTTCTGAGCCCCTCCCCTTACATGCTGGGTATGAAACTCTGAAACTCCCTGAACTTGGGGTTCAGGGGATTGATTGATTACAGCAAAAGCTGTGCCCTCTGAGCCTGGCTGCAGCCAAATAAAACTGTTTCCTGTTGTCTTCGGTGCCCGGCCTCGTTTGTCCCTACAACAGCAAAGCTCAGCCACATCAGCATCCCTGAAGCTGATCTCTAGCTCCTCACCACAGCAGGTCATCTTGCTTAGTCCAAAGGTCCAGTCTCTGCATCAAGGTCCAAAAGTGCTCCAGGCAGAATATCTGTGTAATCATAGAGCTCTTCTTGGTCTGCTTCTTACAGTGACCTCAATATTTTGCTGTCTGTTGTCATATGTGGATGGTTTTCTGTCTGTTGTTTGAGAATCATTTTGTATCTGTCTGGTTGTTTGTTTTGTTGTTTTGTTTGCTATTTTGTCCTGTTTTCTAGTTTTTACATTAAACATCCGACTACTACTCCCCCATCTTGGCCAGAGTGAGAGGTCCGTGTGACTCTCACAAGGCCGTCCTGTCAGACCTGCACCTCATCCCTCTCCTCTTCATCTGCTGCACAAGCTATTGCTTCGTGTGGGTTGGAACCTAGAGAATCACAGCTGGAGGCTCTGCGGCTGTGGGAACCCACTGGTCCCAGGTGTCACTATTGGGGAGAAGCCCTACCATCCTTAGAATCAGCAGGAAAACTGCTCCAAAATTTCTTTTGCAAAGCTATTGAGCTATTTCTGTCATTAAGGTTGAAAGCTTGCTCATGGCTCTTGGGTACTGAGAAGAGGACACATCCCCCATGGCTGACAGTAAGAATTCTTCCCTGGGGACTTCCCGTGGCAAGGAGTGGGTAAGCATCCCTCATTACATACTGCTTCACTGATGGAAATCAAGAACTCTGCAGAGCCTCATCCACAGGATGCAGGTGGGAACAGGAAGGGTCACCATGGACAAATACCATCATAATTTTTTAAAGGATTTAAATGGATTCTGAAACATCTAACTAATTAGTTGAGAATCTATACCATGAACACTTATGGAACAAGTGACTCATAGCAAATGTCACATTAGACCACTTAAACCAAAACTTGCAGCAGAGGGCCTGCAATATCAAACAGAAATCTCTAAAAATGCAGAAGAAAGCAGTGACCACAGATCTGCTACCCCAAAAAACCAGAAATTTCTTTCTTATTTCTTTTATTTCTAATACTGATACTATACTAATACGCCTGAATAGGTATCTGGGATTTTTATGAAGTTCAACAATGCATTTTCCAAAGGTTTTTCTTTTTTTTTTTCTTGGTGATTATTCTAGAACCTGAAACAGAGTGGACATTGGGGACATCAGGCTGACCCATGACTGCATGAGGGTCAATCATGACGGTCTGCAGAGAGCCCCTTGTTGAGTCTGGCCTTTCTCTCAGCCTGGTGCTGTTAAACATGGCCCGAGATCCAACCTGGGTCGGAAGGCACACTCATCATTTCTGAAAAGCAACACACCCCCGGGGTGAGCTAATTGCCCAGGTGGCTGGGTGCAGATGTGAAATGATGAATGTCCACTGTGGCCAAAGCCAACAGGTGTGTAGGGCAAACTGGAGACTCTCGGGCTGAGTTCAAAACCAACTCTGCAGAGCTGACTTGGGAACGGTTCCTATGGTGGCCAGGGGTGAAATTAAGACTGTTAGGTAACATGACATGTCTATCAGATGTCCATTAAAAAGTCGAGCTAAATTTTGGGAGGAGAACATTGAGCACATCTGAGGCAGGACCCACCCGGCTAGTGTTGCTGTGCTCAGCTGGGTTCCTGTGAACACCGCTGGCCACTGAGTGGACCTTGGGAGGCTTCCAGGAGAGGCCAGGAGCTCATCCGTATGAGAGGAGAATGCGGGAAGGATGTAGGTGTGAGCCTGGGAAGACACGGGTCCTCACACATAGCAACTCTGTGGCGCAGCCCCTGTGCAGGAGGGACACGTGCCTTCCTCTCCTGACCAAGGACCTCCCAAGGGTGAAGCCAGAAGCTACCAAGAGAGTCCCAGCCTCTCCCTGTGAGGCTGCTGCTGGCGTCGTCTGGGTTTTGTAGTCTTTGTTGTTCTTTTCTTTTCTTTCTTTTTCTTTTTTTTTTTAGAGGGAGAGGGAGAGAGAGAAAGAGAGAGAGAGAGAGAGAGAGAGAGAGAGAGAGAGAGAGAGAGAGAGAATTTTTTTTTAGATAGACACAACACAGTGCCTTTATTTTTATGTGGTGCTGAGAATCGAACCCGGGTCCCACCCGTGCTAGGCGAGCGCTCTACCGCTGAGCCACAATCCCAGCCCCTGTTGTTCATTTCTAGTGAAAGGCCATGGCGGGTACACCTAGCGGAGCAGTGAGCTTGTCCCGTCACTAGGACTCCTCAAGTGTACGGAGGTCAGGCGAGAGTGTCAGGGAAGGGAAGTGGCCAGAGTGGCCTCGGAGAAACGCCGCAATGCCTCCTTCCTGTGCTCCTGATGGCCCAAGGTGACCAGCAGAGGCAGACACCTCCACCCAGAAGATGCGCAGGTCAGCCACCTCTAGTCCTCGTGTGACTTGCCCGTGATGTCGCACCTTCCCCATCAGGCTTCTCAAACAGGCCACCCCAGGGGAAAAGCCTCACAAACACCACGCAGCACAGGGAGTAAGTCTCCAGTGTTTGAGATGTGCCGTCCTGGACAATCTCAATTAACAAAGTTTCAGGAGGAATTCAGAGGTCAGTGAGGTTAACGACCACGGCGCCAGAAGCAGCAGGCACATCATGAACACAGCAGCCCTGGATCTTCTTGGTGGAGGAGCAGGGAGAGAAGGGAGTCAGCCAAGGTCAAGGCACCACCAACCTGCTGGGCGCCCTTCAGACACTCACCCTTGAGCTCCCCTGAAAACCAGCAGGAATGAGTCCCATCCCACATGTTGCTGGGGACCTTGACCTGGTGCAGAGGGGCAGGCAGCACAGCGTGTCAGGAGGGCACAGTGGTGTGCGGCCAGCCTGGGGCACTGGGTCGCACATGCACACACACGCACCTAGCCCTTACCACACGGAGAGGTGCACTCTCCCCTGCTGAAGGAGCAGGTGTGCCCCCTCTCTCAGGGGAAGGCAGGGCTCAGCTCGCTGGACTCAGCTGTGGGGCCTCTGTGGGGCTGAGAGCAGTGAGGAGGACCCGCAGAAGGTTCCCTGTGGCTCCCAAGCTGGCCCCTGTCCCTCCACATGGACTGTAAGGTCCCTGGGGCAGGGATCATGGCTTCCAATGTCACATCCCCTGTGTCTCCCCTGAGGCTGAGTCCTCAACAAAGACATGACAGGACGCTGAAACATGTCGCTGCCTTCTAATTCATCTCACCTGAGTGTCAGTGGTCTCAACCAGAACCCGGCAGGGAAACTCCCTGTCCCGACAACGGTTGGGAAACATGACCTGTCATCCATGAATAAAGCCACCGGGGAAAGTGCTCTAAGTAGCTTTTTTCACAGGTGGAGCTTCCCTCATCCAAAACTCCAAAATCCTGAACACTGTGAGAACCAACAGGGCACCCCAGGTGAGGACCCACATCTGGGCTCCTGTGACGTCGCCATGGAAACACAGGTGCGCCTAAACCATGCAGAATCACCTTTGGGCTGAGCACAAGGTGTGCGTGAGGCATGAATGAACTCGGTCCTGTGCCCAGGAAACCTCCTGGTGCGTCTGCAAGGATTCCAAAGCCTGGGAAAACGTGAACTCCGAGACCTTTCTGTCCCAAGAGTCCAGGTGAGGGACACGGCTGTAAGCCAGGGGGACTCACGACCAGGACTCTGGAGAAGTGGAAGGCTGCCACCGAGGGAGGAACTGGAGCAGACCCGTCGCCCTCGGTGCCAGGAGCCAGGACCTGTCCCTGCACCTCAGAGCTGCGGGCAGCAGCAGGCGCACAGGCGCGGCTCCTGCTTCCACCTTCCACACACGAGGGGCCTCTGCCCGGGGTGCTGGTGAGGTGCAGAGCTGGCAGGCGCCACGGCGGGGTCCACACTTCCTGGGCAGTCTCCTTTGGTGAAGCCAGGTGCAGGCTGAGTTGCCCGGTGGGATTAAAAGGGAAAGTCCCTTCTAAAATACAGACCAGGAGCAGGGAAAGGGTGTGTGGTTTCAGGAAAGGTGCTCCTGATTTCAAAACAAAACAGCCAAGAGACACCCCTGACACACAGTGGGTTCAAAACTGCGCCCAGGAGGATAGTGTTCTCTGGTAACACGAAAATAGGGGAAACCAGCCGCACAAGAGCGTCTGAGCGGGGCTTTCAGTTTACCTCTGCAGAGACGTTCCTCGAGGAGACTCAGACACGGTCTTGCATCTCTCAGACCAGGAGCGCCCACTTCTCATGGATTCCAGACGAGGGTGTCCAGAGGACAGTCTCCGGGCACACGAGAAGGGCCCGCCCTCAGCAGTGTTGCTGACCGTACATCCACAGTGAGCAGGTCAGAATGGGAAAGAGCTACCTGCTCGCTGTGGAGGAGAGGGTGGCCAGCCTGGCCGGGTGGCTTCTCCCCAGAGCCACCGAGAGCCGAGCCTCAGGCCCAGCTCCACCACTCGGTGGGCCCCTGGTTGACCTGACTGGAAGGAGCTCAGGGCACACCCCAGGAGGGAGGGTAAGTGTGGGCTGTGGGGCCTCCGTGCTGAGGCTGACGTCAACGTGAGCTCTGCAGGAAGAGCCAGTGCAGCTAGTTGCTGGGAGCCATTAGCCAAGTAGGTATGACATTTTCCTTGCCAGCGTACCCCATGTTGCTTAGTGGAAGGACTCGTGGAAATAGGACATTTTGCAGTGACATTGCATCTAAGGTGACCTTGCTCAAGGACCAGGGCGGATCCGGGTTTAGGGCGTTCCCGGTTTAGGACTATCCGGGTTTAGGGTGTTTCCAGGTTTAAGGTTATTCCTGCTGGGAATAGGGCGTATCCTGCTGCCTGAGTTCCCCTTGAGTTCTCACGGGATTCAGACAGTGTTTTTTGGGAGACAGAAGCCCAGTGGTGGTGGATTTGGGCAGAGAACGTGGATTTGGGCAGAGGAGAACGTGGATTTCCCCAGAACGTGATTGTAGACGGCTGGTGTGAGTTCGGGAATAAAGAGTTGCTGTTTGAATCTACAAGCTGCGTGGTGGCTCGTGATTGTGTGCCCAGCCAGACTGCGGCAGCTAGTGGGAGGTCAGTCCTGGACTGAGCTGCCCACGGACCTCCAGGCAGGGGAGGGGAAGGCGAGGGGGACAAAGGGAGCACCCCAGGCCTGGGACCGGGACAGCACGGCTGAGAGGGCAGCTCATGCTTCCTCTCAGGACCGGGACGCCTGTCTTGGGCCGGCATCTGCAGGAGCAGCTCAGCTCCCATCAGGGAGAGGCTCAGGGCCCTGTTCCTGCTCTGCCGTTTTTTACTTTACGTCAAATTATTCTGTTGTTCATTGGTGGAAGTACCAGGGATTGAACCAGTGGGTCTTGTGCACTGAGCCACATCCCCAGTCCTTTTAATTTTCCCTTTTGAGACAGGACCTTGCTAAGTAGCTTAGGACCTTGCTAAGTTGCCCTGGCTGGCCTCAAAGTTGTGATCCTCCTGCCTCAGCCTCCCGAGTGCCTGGGATTATAGGTGTGGGCCACTGTGCTGACTCGTTGTTCATCTTTTCAGCAGGGGAAGATGAAGAAATGGATCTCCTTTGGATATCCTTGAAGCGTGGGTGAAAAAGCAAGCCCATCTTAATCGCTGAAGTCCAACTTGAGTTTGGATGTGCATGACGTTGTAAGGGTAAAAGAAATTGAAGTTAAAGCGTAAAAGTTAAAGGGTAAAAGACCGGGTGTTGTAAAGTTTCTAAGCTGCAAGGTCTGAGTTAAAATGTAAAGGATTAGGTATTGTTAGGTTCCTATGCTACCTGCAAAACCTGAATCTGTAGCTGTTAAGACAATGCTTGGAACTGCCCAGTAAATATTTCCCCTGACTATTTGGTTGTTTAATAAGGGCTCTGTGTGGTTGCACGTAGGCATTGCAGGGCCTGGACCAATCAGTTTAAATGTAACCCCCTCCTTAGGAATGACCTATCACTCCAGCCTGACCTGTTCCCGCCAATGAATGAACCAATCATGTTTAGGAGTTGTTGTTCAATTTTCCCGCGCCTCATGATGATTTGTTCTGATGTATACAAAGCCCTCCGCCCTCCCCAAAAAGTGTACTTAAGCAGTGCTCAGCCCCTGCTCGGGGCTCTGGGCTGCTTTCCCATCTTGAGTGGGCACGGAGCCCCAGCATGCTGGTTCAATAAATCCCCCTTCTGCCAATTGCATGAGTGGTCACTTGGTGGTCTCTTTCTCCGACGTTTCGCGGGACCCTTACAACGTAAGCCTGCTGCCAAAATGGAGGAGGGCAAGCCCAGAGTCTGCTCCCAGCAGAAGTCCAGGGGGTGCCATTTGTACATCCCACACCTCATATGGAGACCACATCTCCTCTCCCCATGTGTCCCCAAGGGCAGACCTGGGAGGAAAGCCAGGCAGGGAATCCAAAACTCATTTGTGACTTTCTGATGTAGCTCAGAGCAGTGGCCACCAGCAGGGACTCTCTGGGAGCAGCCCTGCCTCAGATACAAACAGCCAGGAGAGCACCGGGAATCTCTGGGCTCCGAGGATACTCACATCCTCAACTTGCAGCAAGGCCCCCTCCCTGGGCACCCAGCTCCTGCAAGCTACCTGCCTCAAGAAGAAAATGTGCTAAAACTACAAATTCCACATAACAGATTTTTCATTTTAGGAAGAAGAAAAGTGCTACAAGTTGTGCATTTCCACTCCCAAACTCCTAAATCCAAAATGCTCCCTAATCTGAAATGTTGAATGCTGGCATATGCTACAAGTGAAAAGTTCTCCTCCTGTCCTGGTCAGAACTCTGTACAAAACACTGTAGGAAATCACCTTCAGAGTATCCGCACAGGGTGTATGAAAATATTCAACCTATAATTTTTAAAATGATGCCTTCAGGTGGGAAAGATTCTGGAGAAATCTTTGGAGAAAAAGAAAATCAACACTTCACGCACGTCACTTCTATTTTTAAATTTGGCACTTCCTGCCAGCATCTGCTGCTGACTTGTCAGTTTTCGTGAGGAGAAGTGTACCTCTGAGCTTCTCACTGTACCTGGAGGGCAGAGGGGACGATGTGGCCGGGCAGGCAGGCACGCTCTGGCCATCACAGTCCTGAGACCCACCGGGCGCCACGGCCGGATCCACACTTCCTGGGCCGGCTCTGTGGTGCTTCCACACCAGAGCAGGGAGCAAGTGATGGAGACCACCCTCCCGCCCAGGCCCACCTCCGCTCGCCTGGGGTCTCAGGCCGGGGGTCCGCAGTCAGCCGTGGAAGCACAGAGCTGCTGGTTGCCTGCAGGGACTCTCGGGGCTGTGTTTGTGGACTCCTTTATGCATTTTTTATTCAGCAAATATTTGCTGCTGCTGCTGCCTGACGTGGACGCGTGCCTGGGTCTTCCCGTCACAGACCTTCCGCACGCGAAGCTGGCACCCAGGTGGGCACGGTTCACGTGCAAGGAGTGGACACCCGCAGGTTCAGGCTGCCTGGTGGCTGGAGAGGCCACGGAGTCCACAGCATCTGGCTGGTGGACTTCCAGGGACAGAGACTCACCAATGAAGGTCGACAAGCCTTGGAGCGGGGTGGACTGAGTCAGGACCCTGCAGTGTCCACATCCTCATCTCCAAACCTCTGAATGTCCTCTCTAGGGCAAAGGGGCTTTGCAGAAAGGTGAAGTTAAGGACGTCAAGATGGACGGTGTTCCTGATGATCCTGGGAGCCCACAAAATCACAATCTCCTTCTCGAGAGAGGCAGGAGACCAGAAAATAGGAGGTGACATGCAGACAGAGTAGAGAGGGAGGAGGTGGCCCCAAGCCCAGAGAGGCAGGCGTCTGCCAAAACCTGGAAAGGCCAGGGAATGGGTTTCCCCGCGTCTTGCCCCGCGTCTTGCCCCACCTGGCCTCCAGAGCTACGAGAGAACAAATCCACGCTATCTTAAGCCAACTCTGTGGCCTGTGGCAGGACAGGGAGTCACAGGTGGGGAGGAGCTGGGGGCCGGGACGGCACCTCCAGCTGAGGCCCAGCCTTGCCAGGGCCCCTGGCTTGCCTAGAGCTGGGGAGAAACGAGGTCAGGAAAGGAGAGGAGGAAGGCGAGAGAGTCCTGGTGGGAGGAGGAGCGGTGGTCCCTGGAGAGCCGGGCGGGCCCGGGCGCAGCTCAAGCTGGCCTGCTGCAGAGCCCCGCATGGTGGGGCAGCCTCGTGCTTCCCTGGGCAGTTCCTTACTTTCTGGTGAAACAGGTCATTAGAAGCCAAGAGCTGACACAGCCGTGGGCTTGCTCCTGGTTTGACACCTCGGCAGACCCTGGGACAGAGTGGGTGTGGCCAAGGACGAGGTGGGCATCACACTCCAGCTTGGAAGTGAGCTCTGAGCTGACCGCCACGCCCACTCCAGCCCCAGAGCCCAGGGGAATCCTCGGCCTTCCCGTGTGCGTCACTTCCTTCTCCAGCTGTGAGGACTGCTGCCCACGGCCACGGGCTGTTGGCACGTTTGCGGAGGCCTGGGATACACAGGGGACAGTTCCAAGCTCATCCACCGAGGGGCAAAGCAGGCCCTGGGTTCAACATTTGCGGGGTTTTTAGAGTCACGATGCCCACACACTCAAATGCATGTGACTCCAGTGGACACTCCGACGGATGCACACACCCATGCAACCCATAAAAGTATCCAACGTCCCCATAACCTCCCAATCTCCTGGCATGGCCCACCGTCAGCCCTCCCACAGGCCCTGTCACCACGGGGTAGCTGTGTCCACCCGGGGCCTCCCCGCCAGGCTGCACCCACTCAGCACTGTTTCTGACTCAGCCTGGGCATGCTGCCCATCAGGATCGCCCAGGCTGCCCCGCAGTGAGCCAGCGCCTCGGCGTCAATGCCTTTGCTTCTCTGGGGGAAGCACTCGTGACTTCCCCTCTGTCCTCCAAAGAGACCCGCCCTCCAGCCCAGGGCCATTCTGAGTAAAGCCGCTGTGAACACTCTGTGCAAGTCTGTAGTGACCACAACCCTGACCTCTCCTGGGTCAGCACCCAGAGGCACAGCTGAGTCCTAGGGAAGGGAATCCAGTTGTCCAGGAGCTGCCCAGACCTCTTCCAAAGAGCTCAAGTGAGCGTCCTGGTGGCCCCAAGCCTGGCCTTCCCTGAGCATGACCACCTCGCCCTGTTTCTAACTGTGACTATTCTGATGTTTGTGTGCTGACTTACTGTGGTTCACCTGCACCTCCCTAGTTTTACAAGTTCTGATCCTGTTTCCATGCAATGATTGGCCAAGCGATCACTCTGAAGTGTCGTTTCAGGAAAAGTGTCCCTTTCTATGATTTCTACTATAGTGGACACGGTTTATGTATCATGGATACTAGTCCACTGTCAGATGTGTCATGTGAAAAAATTTTTCCAGTGTCTGACATGGTTATTCATTTTATTTATGATGTCTTTTAATGAACTAATAATTTGAATTTTGATGAATTATGATTTAGAGTAATTTTTAATTTTTAGTGTCCTTTTAAGAAATATGTGCACTCTGCTGTGTGAAGCTATTCTCCTAGGTTTCCCCCTGGGTGTCATCAGCTCTTAGGTCCACGGCCAATCTCCGGTTAGTATTTGAATGTGTCAGGAAGTGCTCTCCTGACAAGGGTGGACTCCCTGTCCTCTCTGAAGGCTCACTTCGCTGTCCTGCACTGGTTTCTGGGCTTTCTGAGCGCTGTCGCCCAGGGTGCTTGGACCAAGTGGAGTGGGCAGTGGTTGGGCCAGCTCTGGGTCTCACATCAGGTGTGATGTGGATTATTTTAGAAGGCCCTTGTCAGGTTAAGGAAGGAAGTCCCTCTGTATCCTCGCTCACTTGTAACAGGAGCTGATGTCAGGACGTGCTCCTCTGTCTCTAGGAAGACCCGATTTCCCCTTTATACTGTTGGATGGTGAACTGCAGAAACTGATTCTGAGGTGAAAGCCAGCCGTGTGTGACTGGGCCAAGCCCGATGGTCACGCTTATCACATGTTCACACATTCCTGATTCTCGTGCTGCTTTGATAAGGATGTTCCAAACTGACGGGAAAGGGTGATCATCAGAACCCAGCACCGAGACGACAGGGACCTCAGGACTCCCTGACAAAGATGCTCAGCTAGTGACCCCAGAACAGTATCATGAGCACTCGTAAACACAGGCGGGCAGCAGACGGACAGCAGGCCTCCACCAGAGCTGGGCACCAGAAGCCAAGCGCAGGAGCTGACAACCTGAAGAGCAGCGAGGTGCCCACCACCTCCTGCCCTCTGCTGTCCTGCTGAGCCCACGAGGCCCACTCGCCCACGGGGCCCACCACCTCCTGCCCTCTGCTGTCCTGCTGAGCCCACGAGGCTCACCCACCCACGGGGCCCACCACCTCCTGCCCTCTGCTGTCCTGCTGAGCCCACGAGGCCCACCCACCCACCACGTGGCCCACCACCTCCTGCCCTCTGCTGTCCTGCTGAGCCCACGAGGCCCACCCACCCACCACGTGGCCCACCCACCCACCACGTGGCCCACCACCTCCTGCCCTCTGCTGTCCTGCTGAGCCCACGAGGCCCACCCACCCACCACGGGGCCCACCACCTCCTGCCCTCTGCTGTCCTGCTGAGCCCACGGGGCCCACCTGCCCACGGGGCCCACCACCTCCTGCCCTCTGCTGTCCTGCTGAGCCCACGAGGCCCACCCGCCCACAGGGCCCACCACCTCCTGCCCTCTGCTGTCCTGCTGAGCCCACGAGGCCCACCTGCCCACGGGGCCCACCACCTCCTGCCCTCTGCTGTCCTGCTGAGCCCACGAGGCCCACCCACCCACGGGGCCTACCACCTCCTGCCCTCTGCTGTCCTGCTGAGCCCACGAGGCCCACCCACCACGTGGCCCACCACCTCCTGCCCTCTGCTGTCCTGCTGAGCCCACGAGGCCCACCCACCCACGGGGCCCACCACCTCCTGCCCTCTGCTGTCCTGCTGAGCCCACGAGGCCCACCCGCCCACGGGGCCCACCACCTCCTGCCCTCTGCTGTCCTGCTGAGCCCACGAGGCCCACCCACCCACGGGGCCTACCACCTCCTGCCCTCTGCTGTCCTGCTGAGCCCACGAGGCCCACCCACCACGTGGCCCACCACCTCCTGCCCTCTGCTGTCCTGCTGAGCCCACGAGGCCCACCCACCCACGGGGCCCACCACCTCCTGCCCTCTGCTGTCCTGCTGAGCCCACGAGGCCCACCCGCCCACGGGGCCCACCACCTCCTGCCCTCTGCTGTCCTACTGAGCCCACGAGGCCCACCTGCCCACGGGGCCCACCACCTCCTGCCCTCTGCTGTCCTGCTGAGCCCACGAGGCCCACCCACCCACGGGGCCCACCACCTCCTGCCCTCTGCTGTCCTACTGAGCCCACGAGGCCCACCCACCCACCACGGGGCCCACCACCTCCTGCCCTCTGCTGTCCTGCTGAGCCCACGAGGCCCACCCACCCACGGGGCCCACCACCTCCTGCCCTCTGCTGTCCTGCTGAGCCCATGAGGCCCACCTGCCCACGGGGCCCACCACCTCCTGCCCTCTGCTGTCCTGCTGAGCCCACGAGGCCCACCCGCCCACGGGGCCCACCACCTCCTGCCCTCTGCTGTCCTTCTGAGCCCACGAGGCCCACCCACCACATGGCCCACCACCTCCTGCCCTCTGCTGTCCTGCTGAGCCCACGAGGCCCACCTGCCCACGGGGCCCACCACCTCCTGCCCTCTGCTGTCCTGCTGAGCCCACGAGGCCCACCCACCCACCACGGGGCCCACCACCTCCTGCCCTCTGCTGTCCTGCTGAGCCCACGAGGCCCACCCGCCCACCACGTGGCCCACCACCTCCTGCCCTCTGCTGTCCTGCTGAGCCCACGAGGCCCACCTGCCCACGGGGCCCACCACCTCCTGCCCTCTGCTGTCCTGCTGAGCCCACGAGGCCCACCCACCCACCACGTGGCCCACCACCTCCTGCCCTCTGCTGTCCTGCTGAGCCCACGAGGCCCACCCACCCACCACGTGGCCCACCACCTCCTGCCCTCTGCTGTCCTGCTGAGCCCACGAGGCCCACCCGCCCACCACGTGGCCCACCACCTCCTGCCCTCTGCTGTCCTGCTGAGCCCACGAGGCCCACCCGCCCACCACGTGGCCCACCACCTCCTGCCCTCTGCTGTCCTGCTGAGCCCACGAGGCCCACCCACCACATGGCCCACCACCTCCTGCCCTCTGCTGTCCTGCTGAGCCCACGAGGCCCACCCACGCACCACGTGGCCCACCACCTCCTGCCCTCTGCTGTCCTGCTGAGCCCACGAGGCCCACCCACCACATGGCCCACCACCTCCTGCCCTCTGCTGTCCTGCTGAGCCCACGAGGCCCACCCACCACATGGCCCACCACCTCCTGCCCTCTGCTGTCCTGCTGAGCCCACGAGGCCCACCCACCACGTGGCCCACCACCTCCTGCCCTCTGCTGTCCTGCTGAGCCCACGAGACCCACCCACCACGTGGCCCACCACCTCCTGCCCTCTGCTGTCCTGCTGAGCCCACGAGACCAACCCACCACGTGGCCCACCACCTCCTGCCCTCTGCTGTCCTGCTGAGCCCACGGGGCCCACCCACCACATGGCCCACCACCTCCTGCCCTCTGCTGTCCTGCTGAGCCCACGAGGCCCACCCACCCACCACGTGGCCCACCACCTCCTGCCCTCTGCTGTCCTGCTGAGCCCACGGGGCCCACCCACCACATGGCCCACCACCTCCTGCCCTCTGCTGTCCTGCTGAGCCCACGAGGCCCACCCACCCACCACGTGGCCCACCCCCTCCTGCCCTCTGCTGTCCTGCTGAGCCCACGAGGCCCACCCACCCACCACGTGGCCCACCACCTCCTGCCCTCTGCTGTCCTGCTGAGCCCACGAGGCCCACCCGCCCACCACGTGGCCCACCACCTCCTGCCCTCTGCTGTCCTGCTGAGCCCACGAGGCCCACCCACCCACCACGTGGCCCACCACCTCCTGCCCCCTGCTGTCCTGCTGAGCCCACGAGGCCCACCCGCCCACCACGTGGCCCACCACCTCCTGCCCTCTGCTGTCCTGCTGAGCCCACGAGGCCCACCCGCCCACCACGTGGCCCACCACCTCCTGCCCTCTGCTGTCCTGCTGAGCCCACGAGGCCCACCCGCCCACGGGGCCCACCACCTCCTGCCCTCTACTGTCCTGCTGAGCCCACGAGGCCCACCCACCCTCTCTCGCTGCTGAGAAGCTAGGCAGCAAGGCTCTGTGTGAGATGCCATGCTTCTGTCCCACATTTCACGTTGTTCTTTTCACATGAATGCCTTTCCATGCTCAGATTCTACATGTCTTCACCCATTATGATCACGTTTCCTTGGAAGTCCTGAGCCACGTGGCCAAGCCCTCATTTCAAAATCATGGTCTGGCCAGCACTGTGGCCCCACCTGTCACCCTGGTATCTCAGGAGGCTGGGGCAGAAGGATCACAAGCTTGAGGTCAGCCTGAGAAACTTAGTGAGGCCCTGTCCCAAAAGAAAGAGGGCTGGAGATGTAGCTCAGTGATAGAGCACCCCTGGGTTCAATCCCCAGTGCTGCAAAAATAAACAAACAAAATGAAAGGCCAAGGTTTGTCGTCGGAGATTAAAATGCACACACAGATAGCAGTGACAAAGATGAAGCACTTTATTGCAAACTGCTGCTAGCTTATATAGAAAGTGAGAGTCAGTTATCTTAAACCAGGAAGCTCCCGGGGCCAATCATAGTAAAGGTCAGGTCATCACCTACCGTGCACGCACGTCCACCCTGCATAAGATTCATGGGGGGCACCAACTGTCTACGAGTACGGAAGACGGGAGGGCCAATTAGAAGGCTTTCAAAACAACTTGTTATCCGCCCACTGGCAACTTGCCTGCCGCCATGTTGCATTAGGGGCTTCTTATCTGAAAGGCCCGGGGAGTTCTAGCTGCCCACTGGCAATTTGCCCACCACCATGTTTGAAAGGCCCGGGGAGTTCTCAGGGAGACTCCCAACACAAAATATGTGCATTTGAAGGTATTTTCCTATGTAAGCTCATGACCCAGACTCTGTCTTCCTGTCAGTGGACAAGAGTCAGGACTGGCTCGGTTCACAGTCCCACAGCTGTTTTGGTCCGTTTTCATGAGGACCTTGGAGTCTCCCCATGCATCTGGGTTTGAAGGGAAGCCTCAGCCTTCTGCACAGGTGCCGTGCAGACCTGGCTGCTCCCTCCCCCAGAGACCTCCTGCTCTGCTCACCTCTGAGCCCGGCCCCTGAGCCTGTGTCTGCTGGGGCCCTCGGCAGCCCCACCCTGTGCAGGATGTGGAATCTCCCGGGGAGAAGGACAAACATCTACAGCCTCCTTCCTTCTAGCCGGGAAACACATGGCACTTTTCGGCAGTTGAGCCTTTAAGGTCCTCTTTCTCAGGTTCAGCCTCCTTGTCTGGAGGCAGCCTTGCCGGCAAGCTTCTCGCCCCGGCTTTTTTCCTGGGGACCCTGCAATCGTCTCTTCCTCCAGTGTTGCTCATCCCGTGCCAGGTCCACATCGTTTCTCTGGAGTGAAGTGACTGCGGCAGGATGGCGATCGGACCATGCCACGTGCCTACCGGAGGCCGACACTCCAGCCTCCAGCCTGACCCTCTTTCCAGGCACAGGACTAGAACGTCCCTGACCCAGGGCTGTCCTCCCCCCAGACCAACCACACAGGGAGCCCTCGAGCACTGCGCCAGGGAAGCAGGCACCACGGGAAGGTTCTGGAAGGGCAGCGCGGCCAGGCGCAGGTGGCCAGCAGGTGGCCATGACACCTGGAAGGCAGCATGACACTCTGGCTCCAGGGCACATGGCAGAGCAGTGAGCTTCAAAAGATGGCAGGAGGCAGGGCCCTGGGCACAGCCCCCCTGCAGCCCCTGTGCTCAGGGATCCTTGCCATGCCCAGAAGACAGGCAGGGCGCACTCAGCTCCGCCTTCGCTCACGGATGGGAAAATCAGGCTACACACAAAAGAACGGGAGAGAAACCTGCAAAATCTTATCTAGTTAACTGCCCTGTAAACAATACCCAGGAAAAGGAGAAATGGTTCAGAACTGTGGACCTATGCTCAGCTGAGTGTGCAGTGAGATCCCTGGAGACCTGTAAACCTAGCCCGCTACTCCCTGAACTCCCTCTGCCTTTCCATCCTTGGTAAGTTGGTAAGTTTTCCCAGTGATGGTTACACCAGGGGCGAGATCTCATGGCAAACTCTTGGTCAAAGTATGTGAAAAAGACGTTTCCTCTGGTGGCCTTCCTCCTTGAGTTGTTTAATGGAATTATTGAGGGACAATAGATAGACTAATGAGCTCCCTGTAGCGAGAGTTAGACATTCTCCTTGCTCAGAAGGGAAGGCAAAGAACCCACGTGCTGATAGGGAAGGCTGACTTGGGTTTTTTTTGGGGGGAGGGGTGGGGGGGCAGGGGACTGGGGATTGAACCAGGAGAACCCAACCACTGAACTATACCTCCAGCACCCCCCCCCCTTTTTGAGACAAGGTCTCACTGAGTTGCCTAAGGCCTCACTAAATTGCTGAGGCTGGCCTCAACCTTGCAATTCCTGCCTCAGCCCCCCAAGTGGCTGGGATTACAGGTGTGCACCATTATGCCTGGTTCTGACTTGGGCATTTAGAAGCCCGGGAAACGCATTCCCAGGTTCTGCCTTCTCTGGGTTTGTAATTCCTCTCTCCTCTGAAAACAACCCTGCCTGCTACAATGTATTAAAATTGAACACCATGGATACTCTGCTCAGGGAGAATGTTAGCTTTTAATTCAAAGACTTTGTTTATACATTTTTAACACTAGTTATTTGATTACTTGAACAAAATAATGTATTTTCTGTATCCATTAATACTTATCCAAGATGAGAGATGATACGGAAGACTATGCAAACACACAGCAGCCCCCTTTATGCACATGGAACCACAGCCCACCATTTGTCCGTATTTTTGCATAATGACAGTTTTATTAAAAGGGAAGCCCCCGCTGTACTGAAGACCATTGCTCATAGTAGTCACAGCATGGAAACGCTTCTTCCCTCTGCTGACGGTGACATATCTCTTTTAATATTCGGTGCCTTCTGTATTATTAGACTTTAAAGCAAATCTGTGATGACTATTTTGTATCCATGTCTGAGTCTGACCCATGGAATTATTATCTCACATTTGTTTTTCACCTACTTTTTGCTAGAACTCATGGTGCACCCCGAGTCTAGGGTAGTCGCTTGGCTCCAGTGTTTGTGGAGTCGGAGACCCTGAAGCCAGAATGTGGAGCCAGAGCAGGTTGTCAGGAACAAGGGCCATCAGGCACACCCCGGTCTGGTCCACAGTTCATGCTATCCTAAGATGAGGGCTCAGCTCTGCCATGGCAGGAGAGAGGGAGGGAATCGAAGGAACTTTCTGAATTCGCAGTTCACAGTTATGGGGAAATAGGTCAAATGAAAGTGATTCAGTGTGTCAGGAATTAAAATAAACAGACTTGGAAATTTGTTTTCAACTGAAAATCGCGCTCCACGCGGGCCGAAGCTCACATTCTGTCAGACATCGACTCTCACTGTCCAGAGCAGAGCTGCAGGAAGGCAGGAGGGAGCCCAGAAACCGCGCGCGCCTCCAGAGGAGCTGCGGCCAGCACGCGCCTCGCCTAGTCCCTTGGTGCCTGAGGACTTGCGCTTGGAGATCCCATTGATAAGCTGCAGGGAGTGCCGGGGATGTCAGTGACCTGGTGCCAGCCCCCAGGCAGGGAGGCAGACCAGCCAGGGGACAACGCACCCTGCCTCTCCAGGGGTCTGGCGTTGTGGGCCACCCGCAGAACTTAGGATCAGCCAGGAATGTAGATCAACGCCTGGCCGGAGGCTGGGGTTTCCCAGCTGGGACCCGGTGACTATCGGCTAATGACTTTCTCATCAGAGAAGCAGAACGACATTCCCCACTCTGAAGGCTTTCCTATCATTTTTAAAAGGGCCCTCGGGTCTGACCGCCAATTCCATCTAACAGCTGGCCCCGGTCCCTGACCTCATTGCTGCCCAGGGGCAGAGCCAAGTGGGTGTCATCCAAGCTGAGCCCCACCTCCTCACCGTGCTCTGCAGGTGTCCACCAGGCTAGGACACTGCGGGCTCTGTCTTGTGACCAGGCTGCTGCCACGAAGATTGAGCCCCCCGGCCACTGCTTACAACACCCCAATCTGGGTCACAAACTACATGATCTACTCTCATAAAGAGGGAGATGAATTTGGGCTTTTGGTCATTTTGTTTATTTGCTTTTTAAGGTGGACTTTGAACATACAGACCATTGAGGAGGGGGAAGAGGGGACACAGCAAACAAGGAGACTGACGCTGTGTATGTGGAGGGAAAGTACCGATTTTGATATATAAAATGACTTTAAAGCCTAAAAATGTTAAAGGAATGCACGAAAGCTCTCATGGATACCAAGCCAAGGAGAAAGCCCCACCAGGCCCTCATCCACCCCAACAGGAGTGACCCCGTCGGTGTTCGGTGAGTTTGAGAACAAGCAATGCTGCAGAAACAGCGAGGGCCCTGCTGGCCTGCTGCCCAGGACAGGCCTGCAAGTCACCCCACAGGGCCCAGAGAGAAAGCTGGCTCCTCCCAACCGCCCAGCACACCCCCAGACCCGCCCTGGTTGCGCTTGGATATCTACTTAGTTAACTGGTTCAAAGAAATGTCTAGTACTTAAAATATTGAATATTCACATTGGAATATATGAAAGTTAACATCCTAGTTTTCCCTGTGGATTTAAGTGTAATTCACAACCATTATTAATCCGTGTATAAATTTGGTAAATTAAGAGAATCACCCTTCACGTTTTTTTCTTCAATTACTGTAATTAGAGTTAGGTCACCTGATTTTTTTCAAACACCAATTAAATTTACAACCTGGTGAATGAGATTTCCTTAATCTCTGAAACAGTGTATCTTTGAAAGATCCAGAGTACTTTGAAAGGTGCATTGAGGGTCTGAGATTTGACTTCCCTATTTGCTTAAATATGTTCACACAGTTTATGGCAAAGGTCCCTGAAATATTTAAGTGTGGTGTATTAATCAGGCCTTTGTTGGGATAAGTCTGTTGAAGAATCTTAAAATCTGGTAGCTTCACACAAGGTAAAGTAACAAGTGTGGACTCTCACTCGGGTCTTGGTCCCCCGGATTCCCTGGGGCTCTGCCCCTGGCCCTGTGAAGCTCAGGTCTACCTCATGGACTGGATCCCAGGCTCCGGCCAGGGCTGCAGGTGCTCGTCCTCCTCGGGAGAAAGTCAGAGCCCAGGAGACCAAAAGGACAGCCCACAGCTCCAGAGCTCCCGACATCACCACGTCCCCAGAGGAGGACGCCTCATCAGGGGGCCAGGGGACACACAGGGGCATGAAAAGAAAGACACAAAAGAGGGGAGGGGGCTTGGAGGCCCAGCCAGCATCCAGTTACCATGGAGGCCTCATGCCCCTGGCCAACACGGACACACAGCAAGGCAGGAGAGGAGGAGGCAGCCAGAGTCAGAGGTGAGGTCACTTCCCATCCTGCTGCAGGTTCCACGGAGGAGAGCAACGGATTTGCCACCAAAATAAGTGAATTATAAATTAACAGCTGCCCAGAGCACCATTTCCCAAGGACAGAGACCCTCCTGTCTCCTAGGACCGCCATCAACGGTCTGCAGCAAATACTCACCTGCAGTTTTCAACCCTTAATGGACTCATGAAGTGATGCATGTGTACTGCCGGGTGGGTACAGCAAAAGAAAATAGAAACAACCGGAGTTAAGTAAAAACCAACTCCATGTTTGAAGAACAACCCCAAATAGCTCTTCAAAAAGGAATAAAAGCTCCAATTAAAGACTAATTGAAAAAGTAGATCAAGAACCTGGCACTGGAAGACGAACAGGGTGTGGGAAAGGCCGATTCAGAGACAAGGTCAGTGTTCAGGAGCTGTGTCCCTAGGAGAGCGGCCGTGGTGGGCGCGGGCCACTGAAGCCGGGAGCCTTCAGGACCCGAGGGTCTGTGCCGACAGCGGGGGTGGGGGGTCCACGTGGTCTGTGGCTGCCACGGCCCTGACGAGGGAATCTCAGGGAGACAACCAGAGGAGGCTGCGGCTGGCTCTTAAGCACACACTGGTTTCTGGGGTTTCCTCAATTTTCTGTGGTCAGACGCATCTCTTTCATAATTTTTTTAGCCCCCCCCTTCATAATTTTTTTAAGTGTTCTTTCAGGCAAAAAGGACGCCTCCCTGGAACCCGCGGGGGCTCAGGAGCTGAGTCTCACCCACCCAGCCCCACTCTGTGCTGCTGCGTCCTGCCCCGGCTGTTCCTAGGGCATATGCAGGGGCAGGTTTCCCAGGGGCGCCTCTGACTGCAGATTGACATCGGGAAGAAGGCCTGGCCAGGGAACCGGCCTCTCACACGCAGCCCCGGGCCACGAGCCCAGCGCGCACAGGTATCTAGAGCTCACCATCAGCTCCAGGGCACACCGGGCATCAAGATTTATGTCTCTGCTGCCTGTTTCTGACCTGGCACCCTGTCTGCTTGGCTGTGCCCTGGTGGGTGTCAGGAGGACCTCTCTGCCAGTGAGAACCTGGCATCAATGTCTTGGCATCTGAGGAGGCCCAGCTGTCTGCTGTGCTCGGTGCTGGGGCAGCCGAGTCTCAGCAGAAGCCCCTGAGGGGCCTGCAGGCCAGGTGAGGCTGTGTGCCCCTCCCTCCAGTTAAGCACACGTGGACTTGGAACACTCCAGCCGCACCTCGGCCTCCCGTTAGGTGCAGGACACCATCAGAGCACCTCTGCTTATCTCATTTGCACTCACAGCAAGGCCCTGTGGTAGGTCATGGTTAAGCCATAGATGTGGTGGCCCGCCCAAAGCCGCCCTGTTGGTGGGGCCTGACTGACCCTCGGCTGTGCCTTTCAAGCTTGACTTTTCCACCTCCCCAAAAATTTGCTCTCTGGCTTGACAATGTATCCAATTTGCCGATCATCATTTCCCCAAAAAACACCTCGTTGCAGGAGGAGACCTCTCTGCCACAGGGTTTTGAACACCTCTGAACTCCTGAAAGGGCGTTCTCTAAATGCAGGGACTCACTGGTGTGTTTGGTGGGCTTCCTAATTATGAAACAGGTAATGAAACTTGAAGTTGCCAGAATGACATGGTCAAAGTTCCACTTGCAGCTATGGGGTGGTTTTGAAGATGGGGTCATTTCATCTCTGTGGGCTCCAGCGTCTCAGTTCAGAAAGGAAAGCCAGGGCAAAGGAACTCAGAGCGGCCAGCACCGACTCTGGATGTCCCCCAGAGTCGCGGGTGGGGTGCTCCTGCCCAGCACTCTCGAGACTGCACCAGTTCACGCTGCAGCACGTCAGCACGAGCCGTAAAGCTCCAGACCACGAGGTCGGAAGCGCCCAGCTTTTCTCCACTACAGTTCTCAGCCTCCACCTCCGGCTGGATTGGCGCTGCCTCCTTTTATCTACCAATTTCTGCAGCTTAGGGAAAATGCTTCAGTTGTGATAAGCCAAAATCGAAGGGAAGTGCCTAGGACCCCAGGATCCTGGGGGACAAAGCCCCAGAACCCCCAGCAGACGTGGCTCCCCGAGGCTGATGCTGGCGGGTCTCATTCTGCACAGCCAAGGCCTGAAGAGGCAGTGGAGGGGCACAGGGCTTTCCTGGCATATCACCAGCCACCCACTCCCTCCTGGACACCTCCCTGCCTTTGAGAAGCAGGTGACACCGGAAATGCCACTGGAAAGCACTCTGCTCTATGTCTGGGACCAGCAATCCGCCCTGGTCCCTGCACAGCCAGTTCACAATTATCCATCACAAGAGCGGGTCAGCGGCAGCACCGGGCCAACTGACAGGCAATTAAAAGCCGCGTGCGCTCAGCTTTAAAGTGAACCGCACGTCAGCAAGAGGAGAACGGTGCCTGTGGCTGTTAGAGCTCCACAAATTTTAAATTTTTAAAAATTGTTATGGAAACAACATCTTTGCATGTTAACCTTAAATCAAATAGTACAATAATGATTCCGACTGAGCTCCCATTCAACACTCCGACTACAGTTCCACATTCCGATTACATGATCCTTGGTTTTACTTCCACGTCTGTTAATAGCGCATTGGTGGCACTGTTCACAGACCTGTCCACTCTCGGTGCTGTCTATGAGCTTCTGCAGGGGAGGGCTTTGGCGCGTCTGTGCGACCCACACGTCTGACCAGCACGCTCACTGTGCTGATGTCAGTTCCCGTGTTCACTGCTCTTGTCCTCTGGTGGGATTCTATTTCCTGTTCTGTAAACTATGCTTCAGATGCCAGGTCCTTTGCTCTAAGGTGAGTTTTATACCCTGCATGTTCCTTTGGATATCATTCCTCCCTCCCACTCCCAAGTTCTCTTTGTATCGTGCTTGTTATGTGTTCGAGTGTGTGTCTGCATTCTATTCCATAATCATAGTTCATTATGCTCTGATTTCTGTCCAGACTGATTATAAAGCTTGGAAACCCCAGAGCCACATTTGCACTGTGGTCTTTGTGTGTTGCTCACTGGAAGGTGGACCCCTGTATGTGATTGTGGCTCCATCTCACAGCTCTTTGCTTTTCCCGGAGTTGTAACTGCCTTGTCTTTCTGGCCTAGACTGTTCTTCCTGTGCCCAGAGGATCCAACGTTCTCAGGTCAGTGAGCTCTCTCACCACCATTGCTGCTCTCTCCCCAGAGACCTGCCTTACAGACTCTGTTCTCCTGGGCTTACTGCTCTCCACACCTGTCATCCTGGAACTCAAATGTCCCTGTGTCCTGAGTTGCATCACTTTTATCCCAGATCCATGTGCTCTTGTTGGTGTTCTTGAATTTCCCCACTGTTTTGTTGGAGCACATCCTGACATGGTATCCTAAGAAAGGGACAGAGCATGAGGGACAAACCGTTCACCTTTGCAAATGTCTGGTCCGTGCACAGTTGAGGTGCTTGTTTTGGTGTGCAGGTTTCGACCATAAGCAGTGGGAATATCAGGTCTGACAGTGGGCAGAGGTCTGAGTGAGAGACCCCCCCATGTGGCCTAGAGATGTGACTTGAGCCACCGGAGTGGACAAAAGCCTTGAGGGAGACAGGATATGGACGCGAAGAGGAGAGGTGCGAGAGCGGTCTTGAGGACCCAGGCACTCCTGCACCACAGACGGCCGGAGCAGAGCGATGAGTCCCTCCTCTGGAGGCCAGGAGGCCCAGCCCCCGCGTCAGGGCTGCTCCTCCAGGGCGGCCAGGGAGGAGGTTCCGTGCCCCTCGGGCGGCCCCTCGGGCAGTTCCTTCTGGCACTTTCTACCCTGCTCGTCGCGTCTCCCCTGTGCACGTCTGTCTCTGAATCCGTATTTTCCTTCCATAAGGACCAAGGCCTGCTGTCACACAGGAGCGGGGTCCCCTCTTGGGACCTTATTTTAATTTGTTTCTCCCTCAAACACCTTCCTTCTGACGAGGCTGCGTGCAGGGCCACTGCAAGTTAGGACGTCAGCCTCTCTTTCACCAGAGTCACCACTGAACCCCGACCCTCTAGCCACTGCTGCGTACCCAGGTCTCAGGGCGGCCTCCACACCTCCAGGGCCTCCGCAGAGCACCCCGCTGCGTGTCTCTCTTGGGCCTCGGTGACCTGCTCACAGATCTACCTCAGCCACCCCAGCACTTTCCAAAGGCCACTTTGAGCTTTTCAAAAACTTGTTTTTGCCAATCATCTTTCCATTGTAAGTAAGTAGGTTCACTGAATGTTGTACAATCTGATAAATGTGAAGTGAGGGCGGCTTTCGTAAGTGCTCTGGAAAAACTTGCTAGGAAGAAAAGTGACTTCAAATAATCACTATGAGATAAAGGTTGAGTGAAGCAGCCATCAGAGAGAATCTCCAGGCAAGTCAGGGATCTTCCCTCGGGCGGTTTTCCAAGTACGTCTTCTGCTCTTTTTTTTTAATATTTATTTTTTTAGTTTTCAGCGGACACAACATCTTTGTTTGTATGTGGTGCTGAGGATCGAACCCGGACAAGCGCGCTACCACTTCAGCCACATCCCCAGCCCAACATCTTCTGCTCTTGATCCTCTTCTTTTTTAAATTTTATTTATTTATTTGTTATAATTAGGTATACATGGCAGCAGAACATATTTTGATTCAGTGTACACAAATGGAGCACAGCTTTTCATTTCTCTGGTTGTACATGATGTAGTGTCACACCACATGTTCAGTCACACATGTATACCTAGGTCAATAATGTCCATCTCATTCCACCATCTTTCCTGCCCCCATGCACCCTCCCACCTCTCCCTCTTCTTTACCCACTTAAAGTTCCTCCATTCTTCCCATGCCCCCCTTTATGGATCAGCATCCACTTATCAGCCTTTGGTTTTTTGGGATTGGCTAACTTCACTTAGCATGACATTCTCCAACTCCTCCATTGACCTGCAAATGTCATATTTTATTCTCTTTTAATGCTGAGTAATATTCCACTGAGTATATATACAACAGTTTCTCTATCCATTCATCTATTGAAGGGCACCTAGGTTGGTTCCACAGTTTAGCTATTGTGAATTGGGCAGCTATAAACATTGATATGGCTGCGTCACTGTAGTATGCTGATTTTAAGTCCCTTGGGTAAAGACCAAGGAGTGGGATAGTTGGGTTAAACAGTGGTTCCATTCCAAGTTTCCTAAGGAATCTCCATACTGCTTTCCAGAGTGGTTGTACCAAGTAGGCCCAAATCTTCATCATCTCAGATTAGGTTCTGACTTCTTAACCAGACTCCTAAAAGCATAAGAAATGAAATCAAGAATTAATAAAAGGGATAGATTCAAACTAAAAAGCTTATTCTCAGCAAAGGAAACCATCAATAATGAGAAGAGAGAGCCCACAGAGTGGGAGAATGTCTTTACTAAATGCACATCAGATAGAGCACTAATTTCCAGGATATATAAAGAACTCAAAAAACTTAACACCAAAAAAATAAATAATAACCCAATCAATAAATGAGCTAAGGAAATGAACAGACACTTCTCAGAAGAAGAAATACAACTGATCAACAAATATATGAAAAATGTTCAATTTCTCCAATAATTAGAGAAATGCAGATCAAAACTACTCTAAGATTTCATCTCACTCCAGTCAGAATGGCAATTATCAAGAATACAGGCAACAATAAGTGTTGGTGAGGATGTGGGGAAAGGTACACTCTTGATCCCCTTAAGAGGAACCCAGGTTACAAACTGAAGTCAATAGACTATGTGTGTGGTTTATAAAAAGAAAAAAAAAAAAAATCTTCTCAACTCCAATCAGTAAATCTGCGTGTCTGAAATGGACGTGGACAATTTAAGTTCTCTTTATTGGGTTTGTGACCCCATCCCTCCCACGGTTTTGTCTAATAACTACCTAGTCACCCGTCTGGACTTCACAGAATGATGGACCCTAAATTAACAGCACACCCCCAGGCATGCCAACAGCACAGCCCGTGGTGAGGCCCAGAGCTGCAGGTGGCCGAGCAGGGCTGAGCCCGTGCACTGGACTCAGAGCACTACTGCTAGTCCCTCCAGAGTGAGAAGGAGTGGACCATGGAGGAGCCAAGACCTGACCCAGGGAAGCCTTGGAGTCACAATGCACAGACAGAAAGCGTGGTCAGATGTCCAGCCTCGCTCCTGCCCCAGGCAAGTCTCAGTGCCTTTGTCCAGCCCACACTTGGTTTTCTCACCCAGCAGAGGATGTGCAGAAGAAAAGGCAGTGGGCATGGCCAGGAGACCACTCCACACTGCAGCCATTCACTCCCCGTCCGCAGAACATGCAGCAGTCACCAGGAAACCAACCTGAGCCTGGGATGGTTCCAGAGTCTTGCAGACTCTGTGAATCCAGGAGCCAGTGAGGTGGAAAGGCCCAGCCCTCCCAGGTGAGGCTGCCTCGGGGTGTGCAGGAGGCCTGGAGGGGCCCCCAGCTCAGTCTCTTCCCACAGACAGCCCGATAAGCAGGTGCTAGCCCTGGCTGCAAGGCGGAGATACTCAAGAAAGAGCCACAGAATTGAGATGTCACAGGACCCAATCGCAGTGGCCCTCTCTCCTCCCCGTAGCCAGAAAACCTCCGTGGGTGTGACCTGCAGATCTGGGAGCCTGTTCTCTCATGCAGTTGAGCTTCTTGGGTGTGAACTTTCTGTCCCAGGTAGAAGTCCTGCTCCTGTCTACACTCACACACCTGCAGCACAACGCTCCACAGGCCTGCAAACTCAACCTCGTCTAACACAGAGCCGCTCCCGGGACTCAGCGCAACACCCCTACTTGAATCACAAAGGTCTACAAAGGTGACCTCGTGGTACACGCTCCAACGCAGGCGGCCAGCCCACTCGCCAGGATTTTCATTCCCCTTCTTGCAGTTGAGGCTGCCAAAATGTCTCCAGGAACCGCAGCTCTGTGATTGATCCGGCCAGTTTCCAGGTGCTCCTGTACTTACGGAGGCGCGCTCTGAGCCCCATCGGCAGGCAGGGACCTTTTGTCACGGGTCACCTGCCTTCTTGGGAGCCTTTGGGGATCTGGTACAGAGTGACTCTGGGAGCTGCCTGTCAGGGTGGGGATGAGGGCAAGGGCCTGCATGGCTCAGGACGCTCAATCAACTGCAATATTAAATCACACCCAGTCACAATGACACCATCAGGGCACAGGGACAGTAGGTGGGCACACAGCTTGGTGAAATATCATTGTGCTCATTGAGATCATGGAAGCAAAATATCTTTTTGGAAAATCTGGAACATAAAATGATAATTTTCTTTAAATTGCCCACTAAATCTCTTCATCAAGATACCAGTATTAATGTACTCTTATTTCCTTCAGCAACTTCAAAACACGTGTGTTCACGTACCTGTGTCTATACGTACACACACATCACAATGTGCAACTGGAGGCAGGTTGAGCATACATACTGTAGCGTACGGACCCAGGAGTGTGAACGTGTGTGTGAACGTGTGTGTGACTTGGTAATCCATAAAGCTCTGTCGACCGGCCGTTCTCTGTCCAGCACTGCAGACCCTGCTCCCCCAGGCCTCCTGGGGCAGCACGCTGCACTCTCTGTCCTCTGGCCCACGGTGTTCAGCTCAGCTCTACAGAAGCAGCTTGCTGCGTCTTCCACTGAACCGCACTGTGTGTGAGCTACACAGGTGTGACTTTGTGGTCCCTGGGGTTCCCCTCTGCTCAGGGAGGAGCCACGGGGTCAAAGCAGCTAGGAAAATGCTCCCAATGAGTAGCACTGGAATGCTCTGCACAAAGCCAAAGGGATCCGCCACCAAGGGCTGCTCCTGAGAGCTGTCGCCAGCTCCAAGCATGACCATAAAACCAGACGCTCATCCGCTTGAAGGGTGGGAAGTGGCATTTCGTTTTTCTGTCTGATTAATCTGCATGTCTAGGCTCCTGGGATCTGAACGCGTCTCTCACGGCTGTTGGTGTTCTGGATTTCTGTTTTTGCTTTGAGCATTCATATTCCTTTTATTTGTATTTTTTTGGGGGGGTCTTCATGTATTTCTTATGAATTTCTATGAAAATAATTGGAATTAATTTTCTACCTCTTAAATACAGTCTTCAAATGATATCAATTAGGAAGAGGATTTGATTCAGTGCTTTCCCAGAGCCTCGCACCCTGCACTTTGCAGGACTTTTAAAAGGTCAATGCTTCCTCAAAGTCAGACCTCAGTCTGGACAGGCTACTGCCGGAAGGAGCAGGCTGCGATATGTTCCACAGCTTGAAAGGAACTCAAGTTTTGACTTCCTAAAATGTCAGCTTACAAATTCAGCCCTCAAACAAAGTCAGGCACCTTCACCGTTCAGCAGGCATCCACTTACCACGATGGCTTTAAAACCTCACCTGAAATTCAGATGCAGAGATGAGATTTCAAATTCTTCTTTGGCCTTCCTTAAATTCCACGTGCCCAGTTCTTTGCCAAACCGGCATCTCAGGGTTAAAGCATGAAGACAGCTATGGCAACAGTGCAGGTGAAATGCAGAGCCCTTCTTCAGCCTCTGACAAACCGTTCAACCTGAGCTTGGAATAGGCTTTCCACCCTACCACAGCCGTGTCTCCACCTGCTTAAGCTCAGGATGGCTCCCCTGCCAGGAGACGGCTCTGCCCCAAGTGCTCTCCTTGCCCCTCAGCCTGGACGAGAGGGAACCAGGAGTGGCCCTGGGAGCCCAGCTGAGACCCCAGGACACAGTGCCAGTGACCTGATCCCTGGGCCCTAACATGAGCCCCTCTCCTGTTGCAGCAGAGCACAAGGAGTCCCCGTGTCTGCGCAGAGTAACAGCTACCTAGTGCTGAGGGCCTGACACAGGCGCACCTCATCCGTAAGACGGGGACACAGTGAATCAAACGACTAGGTAGGGAGGACTGAATCACATGTGAACCTGTAAGAGAGCCCAACAAGAGCAGCCCCCTGCCACCGTTCTCTGTCCAGGGGACCTTGGCAAGGCCAGCTGCCTGCTAGCACAGTGCATGACACCAAAGTTCTGCTAGGGACAAGTCCACATGACTTCTGACGATCAGAGACAAAAAGTGACCAGGTCTAAAGTCAGGTCCAGATCCGTCAGGCATCATGGACCAGGAGGTCCCCCCTCTAGAGGCCCAGGCCTGCAGGACAGACAGGGGAAGGGACACCAGAAGCAATGAGTGCCCCCGGAAAGCAGGAACCACTGACAGCAATGAGACGGAGCAGGGCCCGCGGAAGAGGCTGCCTGAGTGACAAACTGGGCTGGGGATCAGGAGTCCAGCCGCTGCCCAGCTGCCTGGCGTGTGGAGGCAGCCTGTCACTCTGCCAGGAGGGAACAAAGATCTGCACACAGCCTCCTGGAGGACCCGCGGGAGGCTGTGACCCCTTCACACCTTATTGCCAGGAAGTGACTCTGTGATTTGACACATTAAAAGCGAGTTCAGGGGGGCTCCTCTCCAGCGAGTTGGAACCTCCGAGTGACAGGCCTTTCTTTCTGGCTGGGCCCCTCCCGCGCCGGCTCAGACAGGAGCCTCTGGAAAGGAGGGTGGGGAGGCAGGTGCCTGGGCTTCACTGGACTGCTGTGTTCACAGGCTCCCCGAAACCCAGGAGAGACAGACGGAGGCTGAAGATGCCACCTCCAACAATCAGCAGCAGTAACAATAGGAGACCGTCCTATCCTGATGTGTGGTCCGGTGGTGGGTCCAGCAGGGAGGCTCTGTGGACTACCCCCGCCCAAACCACTGCCAGCCGCCCCCACTCCCGCCCTGCACGCTCCTCTCCAGCCCTGTTCAGCTACCCAAATCCCTGCCCAGCTCCTACCACATCTACCCAGTCATGCCCCACCCCATGTCCAGCAATGCCCAATACCAGTATGGCCCTGTCCAGTTCTGCCCAGTCCTATCCAGCCCCAGTCCCGCCCGTCCAGCCCCGCCCACCCTGCCAGCCCCAGTCCCGCCCCGCCCACCCCTGCCAGCCCCAGTCCCGCCCCGCCCACCCCTGCCAGCCCCAGTCCCGCCAGCCCCAGTCCTGCGAACTGGGAGCGCGGCGCCTCTCGAGCCGGCGAGTTCCCCGGCGGCCAGCAGAGGGCGCACTGCCTGGAGCCCGCCGGACCTGCTGTCCGCTCGACCCGGAGGGACCCCGCGGACCCTGCGGACTGGGCGGCGGAGCGAGGAGGCGCCTGCGCCCGCTGGGGCCGACAAGGGGTCGGGGGACACGGTGGCTGCGGAGCCGCGCAGGAGGGCCGCGGTCGCTGTGCAAGTCAAATGCATTTGTGCCACCTGTTGGCTTTGGGCCGCACTGCACGAGCCGGGAGGCGGCTTGGCCTTGGGCTGGAACGAGGTGCAGATGCGGCTGGGGGCCGCGCGGAAAGTCGGACTGCGGAGGTGCCCCCAGGAAGGCCGAGCGGAGCTGCCAGGGTCCGAGTTAGCAAGAGTCTAGGGCAGGAAACGCCTCCGAGCTGATTTTTAATACAGTATTTTGAGAGACTAATAGTTTGAGTGCCTGGCATTTTTCCAAGTTCAAGTATCAAAAAGAAAATACCCATCTAAACAGCAATAGGTCTATTTTTTTTAACCTACATTTATCTTTATCTTCTTTTTAATAATTAGATATTTTAAAATATATAATATATATGCCACATGAAATAAACGATTACATGAGGTTCAGATTTAAACGTATATATTATATATATATATATATATATATATATATATATATGTGTGTGTGTGTGTGTGTGTGTGTGCACTATATAGATATAGATATAGAGAGGGTTTTGTTCTGTTTTTTATTTTTAATACTGGGGATTGAATCCAGGGCTCTCTGCCACAGAGCTACATCCCCAGCCCTTTTCATTTTTTATTTTGAGACAGGGTCTCACTGAGTTGCTGAGGCTGGTCTTGAACTTGTCATCCTCCTGCCTCAGCCTCCTGAGTTGCTGAAATCACAGGTGTGGCCTCCACATGGGACTACAAACCATAACTGAGAGTCTGTCTGGCCAAATGTGACCTTTCCTACAAACACTCTGGCTTGTCTTAGGGAGCTTGTTTGGGGCTGGGCAGAATCGGGCCTTATCTGTATGCTGTGCCCTAGGGCTCCTTAGAAAGATGACCAGGGAGGACCTGGTTCTGTTCACCAGGCCCTGAAAACATTCTAACCAGAAAAGGAAGCTGTAACCGTAGGAGAATCCATTAGAACAAGATGGCTATTCCCTGTCCCCACGTCAGATGCATGTGATATGTGATCTATGAGGTTTGGGGTTTTCTGGAATTAATTCCTTCAAACTAAAAACAATCCATCATGAAGTGCGCACACAAAGATATGAAAGAAGGTTCTAGCTGCAGCTGCTGATGCCTGGTAATAGAATTGGAGATGGCTTTGGCTTTGTTCCATTCTTTGCTGCTTTGGAGCCAGGGCTTGGCTAGGCTAGACAAGTCTATGCCTCTGCTCTGCAGCCCAGCATGTCTGCAGACGCACACGTGCAGAGAACGAGGTGGCGTGGGAAGAGGCCAAAGTCAGAGAGGCAGAATGGGCATCTTGTGCTCCTGTCCTCGGAGTGGCCAGCTCCTTGCCCTCCCGTAGCAAATGAAGGACAGCTTGTGATAGGGAGGGTCATACAACTTACCATGGTCGGAGCGTGCTGCAGGACTCTCTGCTTATCGATGCACATTTTGTTTATGCAACATTGTATACATGCACCAAGGGTAGCTCTTTTCTTTGATGTGAAAACACATAGCACTTATGACTCAAAAATATCTAGCAGGAAAGAAAGACTTTGTATAAATGTGAAGATGGGGAAAGGCAGGAGATACACAGTCCGTCTGCTCTCGACGGATGTACATGTAATATGTGTGCTTATGTGTGTTCATAAAATGTACGTGTATACACATAGATGGTGGCATGTTTGTATCATAGTTAGGGATATTAAGAGCAAACTGTGTGTTCTCTACTCTACACACTATGTCATAATGTCACATGTGTAAACTAAGTCCTGAGGAGACTAGCCAAGTGCCGGCCAGGACCACAGGGTGTAGGAAAGGGAGCCTTGCACCCCCACCTCAGAACTCTGGGATTCAAGAGCATCATTTAGTGGATTCTAGAGATGACTTCAGGGCCAAGTGTTCAAACTAAGTGAATACCGTGCATTTCTATGGCACCTGCCCCCACAAACCATAGAGGGACCACCTTCTCCACTCAGCCCGAGAGAGCCGTGGTGAGCACAGCTCATGTTGTTATGTGTAAAGACATTCGTGGGATAACGTGGGGAGAGAGGAAGCTCCATCCTGTGGCCTAAATAATCTAGTATCAGGAAGAGATATTCCGAATATTGGAAACCTTGGAAAAAGTGAATATATCAGAATATCATTCATATGCCAAGAAGAAGTCATTGCAAAGGGAAAAGAAAATATGTAAAATACTTTAAAGAGATTCTGAATTGGGATAAAATACCAAAAGTTCAAGTGACCTTTTCAAAGCACGGGACCCTCAGTGTAGCACTCCAGCGCCGCACCCCTCAGCAGGTAGAGAGGAGGCAAAAGCACCACAGCAGGCGCACACAGACCCTGTGCTGAGTGTGTGGTGTCTGCTGGCAGGGGCAGAGGGACGACACACAGGTGGACGGCTCAGGGCCTCCCAGCACTGTGGACAGCGATCCTCCACCTCACAGAAGGACGGCCAAGACCTGAGTCACCCCAATGCTCCTTCCTCCTCGCAGCCCAAAGACACAGCTAAGAAAGGGCACTGATGTCGAAGGAAAGCGCCACAGATCTACTCGCCCCGTGGAGACACTTCCAGTGTCCCTGTCCTTCAGCAGGCTGCGCTGGAAGCTCTGGGCGCCTGTGTGGCACTGAAGAAGAAGGAGGACAGGGATGTGGATGGGGGGGGGGTAACGTGTGAACTGGAACAGGACGGGGGTGAGAGGGAGGGTGCAGCGCAGTGGGACAGAAGCCCAGGGTAAGAGGAGAGAGCGTCTCCGGCTTCGGGTCCAAGCGAGTGGACGGGCTCCACAGCAGGCACCCACCCAATGCTCACCTTTGCAGAGAACTCTGCTGGGTGTTGAACTGACACCCGGGGCCAACAGCAAAGGCGTGGCCTTCAGGAATTAGGATCCGAGAGGAGAGGACGCCCCATCCTCTCACATGCAGGACCACAAAGCTGAGCTCTGCAGCTGCCCAGTGACAGTGCCTGTCCCTCTGCGGCCTCCAGGCTCAGGGCAGGGAAGGGCTCATCTGGATGGATCTGTGTGCCTGGCCTCTGGCTGACAGAAAGGGGTGGACGTGGAGATTGGAAACCCCACGGAGTTTTTAGAGGCATTAGCCCACTGACCATTCATGTCCCGCGGTCCTTACACAGGACTCCTATGAGAGGAGAGGAGGAAGAATGTCTTTTTTGGTTTTTTGTTGTTGTTGTTGTTGTTGTTCTTTCGCATTTTAATTTGATTCAAGAATCCTTAAGGAATTGATTTATGTCATTTCATAGCTACTAAATAGCATTTTGGAAAATATGCATGAAAGCTGAGACACTCCGCAAGCCCGGAGGGAGATGCACCACTTGGTGTTTTTATGCAAACAGTGAGAGCCCTGTAGCTGTCCACTGGCAGCAGCCCAGCACCTGCAGATCCCCTGGCAAAAGGACAACTCCCTGAGCTCACGGTGGGGTTCAGCACAACCTGGGCCAACCCTTGGCTGACCATGGAGCTGTGCTGATCAGAAGTGATCCCTGAAAACCAGGCCCAACTATTAAAACAAGAACCAGAGGCAGCAGGGTCACTCACTGCGGGAGAAATGGCATTCACAGAACGGATGCAGGCAAGTCACTTACAAGCAGTCAGCAAACCAGCAACCACAGGTCCCAGAGCAGGATAGATCTCAATCTAGTGGTAGAACAGAGTATGGGCTAAAATGTGTCTCGAAACACACTGTGTGACTACAGGGGAACAAGAGTGACCCTCTCAGGAAAAATAAAAGTGGAGCATTTTATCTCAACACATCAGTGACCACAGGTGAACAGGGAGGTACAAGTGTTGCGAGAGGACCCAGGGGTTGAATCCAGCAGACGGAGTCCTCAGAAGCTATTGTGAATGTGTCCAGATGATTGAGAAAACTGTGTCTAAAGAATTAAAGGAAAAGGTCATGGTAATGATTAAGTGAGACAAGAATGTCAATGGAAACAGGAATATAAAAGGAAGTGAGCTGGAATTCTGAAGTTGAAAAGCACAATACCAACATGCGAGGACTCTCACAGGACTGGCAGAATGAACATTCAGCAATTTAAAGATATATCCAGGAAATATTCAATCCAAAGAGCAGAGAAATGATGAAAAAATGCAGGGCCTTGGTACCCCGTGATGTGCCTAACAGAAGCACAGAAGGGGTGGAATCAGAGTAGCAGGAAAATGTCTGAAGAAATAAGAGATGAAAACGTTCCAAACTCATAGAAATCTGCATACCCAAGGGGCGTGACAAGTTCTAAACGGATAGACACGAAAGATCCACAGACATACCACAGTCACAGGGAAAAGGGAAGAAGAAGTGAGGCTCCTGAAAGACCAAGAAAGAGGCAGGCACCCTGCACGTGCAGGGAGCCTAGTGAGGTCAAGGCCTCCTCCTCATAGGAGGAGAATGCAGGCGAGGGGCGTGGGCACCGAGACCAAAAGTTCCAGAAGAAAACACTGCCAGCCAAGAACCCAGCATCCTCCAAACCACCCTCCAGGACCAGAGCAAAGACGTTCACCAATGAGCAAATGTCGAGAGAATCTGCTGCCAGTGTGCCTGTCTCACAAGAAATGCCACAAAAGTCCTTCAGACCGAGAGGGGTGACGCCAGGGGTGACTGGATGACATGTGAAGACACATGAGCAGCATTAGGGTTCCTGTGTGGGTGACTGTAAAGGCATCCAAGTGCATCCCTCCGTTGATCTCTGGTTACTTACAATGCAGACTTGAGGAATAACAGAAGCCTGTGTCAGACTCACAACATACACATGGTACACAGGTGTCAGCACCAAGGAGGGAGGGACAGAGCCAGGCTGCAGCAAACACCAAGGCGCTGCCAGACATAGGCTGTGGCAGTAAGAATACCGTGATCACAGAGCAGTCATTCCCGAAGAGAGTGACGTCAAAATGGAGTAAAATAGTGCATTGGCAAAATGCTATTTAGCACAAAACAAAGTACTAAAGGAAAAACAAACCTCGAAAATGACAGAAGAAAATCCCACCATGTTAGCACAAACTCCAGGGAACACTCAAATGTCGGACTTGTTTATAAACAGATCAAAAATAAAGCAATGGGGAAAACATGATCCACCCTCTGCACATGATGAGAAATACGCAAAAAGCTTAAAACAAGGAAACGACAGACCCCGCACACTGGATCTACCCAGAACCCAGAACACCGCCCGGCATCAGACAGAACTTACGACAGCCGAGACAAGCAAGGTTGTCATGGTGATGAGAAAGAAGCCAGTCCACCAAAGGGACAAGTGACAAACACACACACACTTAATAACAGCCCCAAGAGACATGAAGCAGAGCTAACAGACATGAGGGACAATCTCGGCTCCCACACTGACCCTTGGGCAGGCTGACACGCTCCCCAGGGACCCACAGGCACCAGGTGGAGCACCAGCAAGGACAAGAAGCTCTGTCAACACCGTGTGACCCCACCCACCGGGTGTCCAGGGAGCACTCGCTACGCAGCAGCACAGACAGTCTCCCCAGCACAGAGGGTTCCTCAGCACACGCCAAGCGCTAAGCTGCAAATCAGCTCTCAGGACAGTCAGAGCAAAGCATGCTCTCCGACACGGAGAGTCCATGAGAAATCAACAACAGACAGAAATCTGAGAATTTCAGGAATATTTGGAATTCAAACATATACTTTTAAATGCCTTTGGAATGAGGGAGGCATCCCAGGTCCTCTGTGGCTGGGGACAGCTGCTCAGTGAGGGGCCTGATGGTGAGCTCATGATGTTCAGTACTGGACCGTCAGAGACTCGGGGATGCTGGGACAGGAACAGAGAATGGGATCTAATCAAATCTGAACGTGCACCGGAAGGTCCAGGGGAGGCCCAGGAAGTGAGAGGGGTGTCGCTGACAGAATGGATACAAAAGAGAGGCAAACGAGAAAGCCAGTCTGATTCAGTGGACCAGGAACCACATAGCCAGCTGCACATGAGAAGTGATCCACTTTTCTCAATTTATCAGTGGAGAACAGTGATAAGGGTGTGGGGGCTGTGGTGGGGTCACATCTAAGCCTGCACCTTAGGGACACCATCTTCTGAATCTTCATCTCCCCTGGACATAGTGGCAAATGGCCCCATGGAGGAACGGCCTGGTAGCAAGCCATCTGGATAATTTATCCACTGAGATTGCTGCCAGCCTACAGCCAGGAAGCTCACTGGCTGGCACAGGGAACAGGGCTGGGCCCACTCCACCTCCCCTGGGCCACTGCTTCTCCCCTTCACCAAGGTCTCCTGGTTGCACACAAGCCCCCGACCACACCAGAGGGGGTTGGTCTGCTGGGCAGAGGAGCCCTGGCCCCTGGCTCTCTGCAACACCAGGGTGTCCACAGGGTCCCAGGCCACCAACGGACTTTCCAGAGCCACTTGAGAAGTGAAATATACGTGAGTAAACCCAGGACTTCTCCCTGAGGGCACTCCTGCCATGAGAGACTGGCGTCAGAGCAGGGGACTGACTGGCTTCCTCTAGTTCATTTTATCCCCCCTCTTTGTCTTTCTTTTCTTCATTCTTCACCCCCCCTTCTCTTTTTTTCCATTTTTTAATATCTTCTTTTCCTAACTTTTCCTTTGTCCTCTATTTTTATATAGCTTGCTACTGATTTTATTTCCTTTACTACCTGATTTTCAACCTATCTATATAATCACTTATATCTATATAATATAATATAATGATCACTACATATAATCACTTCCTTCTTCTTCTCATTGGGTAGCGGCATTGTAGAGAATATTGTCACTGAGTATTTATTGTATGGTGACATCTGGTTTGCTCTCAAGCTACACCTGTTGCTGCTGGTAGTCTCTCCTCTCAAAGTGGAGCTGGGGATTGTAGCTCTCTGAACACACTGGATGGGACCTTTGAGACTGAGATAAACCTCCACTCTGGGGCACACCATAAAGAGAAATAAGCCCACTAAAAATATCCTCATGTAACAGTGGTTGAGATATGCATCCCAACAGAGGAGCAAATTTCAACATAAAAATACAGACAACAGGAAAATGGGTGGCAGTGAAATAGCTCCAAAAGTTCAGAACTTCCCAACAACTGACTCTGTAGATAGCAAAGTGGAGGAAATGCCAAGAATTCAAGAATCCAACCAAGAATTCAAGAAGTTGATGATTAAAATGATCAAGGAATTAAAGAAGAACTAAAGAATTAACTAAGAAAGACAATACAGTATGGGAGAGAGCATTTACATAAAGAGATAGAAATTATGAAAAATAATAATCTTGGAAATTAAATGCATAATATGTCAAATAAAAACCTCAGTATTTTACTACAATAGACTAGATGACATGGAAGAAAGAATATCAGTGCTCAAAGAGAAAACTAGGGAACTAGAACTTTGAGACACTAATAAAAACAAACTATGAAGAAAATGTGTAAGAGCTCTGGGACAACATTAAAGTCTAAATTTAAGACTCATCAAACTTGAATTAGTGGAGTTATAGGCTCATGGCATAAAAATTTTAGCAAAAAGCTTCCTAGTCTTGGGAATGACATGTACATGCAAGTATTAGAGGCAATTAGAACTCCAAATAGACAGGAACAGAAAAGAATCACTCTACAAAGTATTAAAGTTAAAATGACAAAAATTCAGAACAAAGAAAAGTATTTAAAAGCTGCAAGAAAGAAGTGCCAAGTCACTTATAAAGACAAACCTAACAGAATAAGAGCACATTTTTCAACAGAAATTCTAAAGGCTCTGAGAACATAGAGGGATGTATATCAAGTGCTGAAAGAAAGTAAGTAGCAAACTAGGTTGCAATATCCAGCAAGGTTATCTCTCAGAATTGAAGAATATAAACCTTCCAACATAAACACAGACTAAAGTAATTCATGGTCACTAAACCAACATTGCAAAAGGTACTAAAAAGAGTACTACACACAGAAGAAGGTAAGGGGTTACACCAACAGAGCACCAAAAGGGTGAGTCACTTTGAAGAGTAGATAAGCAAATGAAAACGAGGAATAAAGCAAACATGAGAAATAAAACAAAACAACAGGAAATAATGTGGACCTCTTTATAAATACACGGAATGCAAAGGATATCACTTCCTCCATCTAAAAACAAGGCCCAACCGTATGTTGTCTGTAAGAAACACACCTCGCCAGAAAAAAATCATACACTTAAAGTAATATTTATGCAAAACATGAATGTGAAAGGTCACTACAAGGAAATCTACAGAATGCTGGCAAAAGAAACGGAGGACAGTAGAAGAAAGACTTCCCATGTTCGTGGATAGAATAAATACCATTAAAATGGTCATACTCCCAAAAGTGATCTACAGATTCAATGCCATTCTCATCAAAATAACAGTGATATGCTTCATAGAACTAAAAACAAATGATCAAAAATATATGAGCAAAAAAGACCCCAAATATCCAAAAAACAGCTTCAAAGTCTTCAAAGTGTTCAGGTTCACAGCAACAACCCACTTCTCAGTACCAATTTCTGTTTTAGTCACCTTTTTCACCACTGTGACCAAAAGACAGGACAAGAACCACCTAGAGAGGGAAAGGTTACTTTGGTTCACTGTTTCAGAGCGTCAGGCCATGTTGGCCCACTCCATAGCTCTGGGCCCAGCTGAGGCAGATCACCATGCAGAAGGGCGTGGTGGAGGAAGGCAGCTCCGCTCATGTCATCTAGGAAGCAGAGAGGTCCACTCACCAGGGATAAACATGAATACCAACGGCACGCCCCGGGACCTACCTTCCCCAGCCCGCACATTCTGATATTACAACTCACCACAAAGGTCGGGGAAGGAGACGCGGTGGACTTGCATGAGGGTGAACGTGCAGATGGATGCAGAGCACTGAGTGCAGCAGCAGACCTGCTCGTGGAGGGCCAACTTGTCTTCAGCAGTGGCGCCAAGGCCCCTGCAGGGTTTGGAAACTCCCCAATCATACTGAAGTGCAATGCCATGTGGCAGCCCTGGGGACTGGGACCTTCAGGGGGTGCTGGGCTCCACACCCTGATGGAGGTGGCTATCTCAGGAACAGGTAGTTACAAGAGGGAGTTGGTACACGCAGAGTCCACAGCTCTCTGCTGCGGACCACCTTGTGTGCTCTCTCAACACAGGGGCCCCCCCAACATTAAGACAACAAGAACCCTGCTGAACGTCCAGGCCTTTGATCTCTGTTCTTTATAAAATGTCCATCCTCGAGCATTCTATGACAGCAGCACAAAGTGGGCCAGGGCAGCTCAACTTAGACCTTCTTCCCCGGAAGTTGTCAGCCTGGCAACTGGCTTCCATCCCATAGGTCCCATCCTGTCTCAGGTGGATCCTATGGTGGAGAATTGGTCTGTAGGCTAATTACCCTCTTCAAACTGTGAAGAAAGCCAGTTTTGTCAGTTCCCATGCTGCCCCTGCTCCTGCAGGAAGTGCCCACTCAGCTGCTGGGCACACACCACACCCAGTGTACTTCCCTGGGCCCAGGAGACTTTCTGCTCCCTCCTCCTCCCACAGCCATGCTTGCCTGGCACTGGCTCAGCCAGGCCTCATGTCAGAGGAGTGGCCCCTGCCCAGCCCAAAGGTGGGGCCTCAGGACCATTGCCCCGGAGGTGAGCACTGGCTATGGCCCGACTCTGGTCCCCAGGGCAACACCAGAAAGCAAGTGCATCCCAGAGGGAAGTTTGCTATAAATTAGAGGAAAGTAATGATTTGCTAATTTACTCTTTGGCATTGTGAAAGTCTTATTATTTGGGTAAGAGGAAAAACTCTAGAAATCAGGCACTAAATTGTCTTATTAATCTCCAGCGTCTTATTAAATGTACTGGGTATTTTCCCACAATCAAATAATCTTTAGGAAAAGATATGGATTCTTCTTCCTGCTTCCAATTTGGACAGTGTGAATTATGCATTGAGTCATCTCTATCCCAACCTGGATGCTCAGAACCTAAAGAAAACCAGTGCCTAAAAAGAGAAGAGAACAAAGCAGCCAAACACTCAAGCTTGTTCACGGTGGCTCCCCAGATTTGCTCTTGTCCTTCAGAATAAATGAATTCAAAACAGAAAAAAAGGAAAAGTTTTGAAAGCCAGCAGAAGTGCTATTAAGAGTTGGGCTGCCATTTCCCGTGAGACCTCTGATGAATCCATTTTAGCACTAAAATGTGTTCTGGCCCATGACAGAGTGAACAAAATCAAGTTGTGGCCATCTCTTGTCAGCCACTGAAGGCTGGCTTCTATGTGACCAGTGCCAGTGAGCTCTTCCTGGAAGTGAGGGCTGGGGGTGGACCCCACGCCTTCAGAGGTCGTTTTCAGAGAGCATGGCAACACTGTCACCAACAGAAGCATTTCTGCAGCTGGAGGAGCCTGCTGTGAGGCTAGAAGTGCTATAGAAAGCGCGGCTCCTGGGGCCACCCACGCTGCCCTCTTGAGCAAGCCCTGCTCCCCGACCTCCGGACACAGCCCAGAGTGGGCACCCACAAGCCCATCCGAACTGACCCTTCCTAGGCAAACCATCTGGATTCGTTTCTAATACTCAAATTCCCAACAGAAAATGAACAAAGCAAGACCCACTAGAAAACCTGGAATGCATGCCTCGGGGAAAGCAGAAGCTCCTTGCTGGACGCCTGCTCCTGCCTCAACCCCTTCCCCAGGCTCAGGACCCCAGCCGCCATGCCCCGGCGGCCACGCCCTCCCGGCGGCCACGCCCTCCCGGCGGCCACGCCCTCCCGGCGGCCACGCCCTCCCGGCGGCCACGCCCTCCCGGCGGCCACGCCCTCCCGGCGGCCACGCCCTCCCGGCGGCCACGCCCTCCCGGCGGCCACGCCCTCCCGGCGGCCACGCCCTCCCGGCGGCCACGCCCTCCCGGCGGCCACGCCCTCCCGGCGGCCACGCCCTCCCGGCGGCCACGCCCTCCCGGCCACTCCACGCCCTCCCAGTAGTAGGGCCACGCCCTCCTGATTCTCACCTGTCCAGGCCACCAGTCTCTCAAGTGCACCCTCCTGTTTGACCAGAGCTCCAGCCAGTCTTTAGCACCAGCAGCAGCACCAGGCACCCAGTTCCACTCTGCAGTTGGCCACGGTCCACAGTCCATGGTCCCAGGCCCTGGCCCCCACTGCGGCACCTTCAGGAGAGACTGGAGGCTAACTTCCCGGAAGGCTTCACTCTCTCATTTTTTTGGGAACTCTTATTTTCATGAAAAGAGCTTAGGGCAAGTTTTTGGTTTGGGTGCTGAGCTGATTCATGCATGTCATTAAAAAAAAAAAGGATTTTTTTAAGATGGACACGATATCTTTACTTATTTTTTTATGTGGTGCTGAGGTCAAACCCAGTGCCTCACATGTGCGAAGCAAGTGCTCTGGCCCTGAGCTGTAACCCCAGCCTGCGTGGCATATTTTTAAAACGTGTGTGTTGCTTCAACCACATGTGAGACTGCTACTGACACCTTCCAGGAATCAGGTGCACGTCCTCAGTCCCGCCCTCAGGCCCTCCCCAGGTCCCTCCCAGCCCACCCAGGCCTCTCTCTGGCCTGGTCAAGTCGTGCAGTATGAAGCTGTCTTTAGTACAAGCCATTTTGAAAAGTAGACAATTATCCTGTGAAAGACATTGTCTTTGCTTCATTTGAGGTAGATAATAGCAAACAAAATTAGTATACTCGAATCTCACATTGTAACATAATTATATAAAAGAAAAATCGAAATTTAAGCCCCAGAGCATGCTACCATACAACTATTAATCCAATCCCATTCTTAAGTTGTACATACTAATAGGAGTTATTATAGAAATTGCTAGAACAATCTACTGAGATCGAGGCTTTATTATTTTATATTTAAGCAGTTTTTTTCCCAGTGGCCTTTAAATAATTAGTAGTTTTTTCACTCTTTTACTTTATGGTATTCACAAAGTTAATTAACTTCTCTCAGTTTGTTTTCTTATCTCAGAAAATAAGATGAATTTTTTTTAAGTCCAAATCAGTCTGTAATCAAAAAAAATATAAAAGGATCATATTCAGCAGCTCAAAGAGGCAGGCCTTATTTATGACATACACAGGTAACGTATCAAATTGAAAGCAAAAATAGCTAGGATATATCAACCAAATACTAAGGAAAAACCACTATAGCAATATCTATATCAGGCAAAATGGCAAAATATAGTTTAAGTCAAAAAATCATTAGGAATAAAATGAGATAATATGTAATAACTAAAGTATTATATACTAGCACTTAGTCAAGGAAACATGGTGCCCCTGAACTAGTACATACTTAAGAATATAATCCCCCCAAATATAAAACAATAGAAATTAAAGAGAAAGAACAAATTCACAATCCCAGTGGGAGTTTTAATATACCCTTAATGTCATGTTTCAATCATTCAAGACTTTTGTGACCTGAGGGTCACTCATAAAAGCTGAAAAGAGGAAAACCCGATATGAATGTAAAGCCTTCAGACTGCTATTACCTATAAAGATGGCAAGCCCTGTGCTGACCATTGATCCCTGGTTAGACCCCACAGTTCGGGTTCCAGGGGATGTACTCTGTGGAGGCTTCCTCACACTCCCCGTGGGGCTCATGAGGCCCAGATGTTTCCGTCGCTTGTCAAAAGCAGGTGTCCGCCATCGCTGCCCACAGGGGTCTCCCTCTGGACAGGCACGGCAGGTGCAGAGCGAGTGCCCTCTGCCGGGGTTGCACTCTTTCCTGTGGGCCTGCCGGTCGAGATGCCCCTCAGGGGAGGCCCCTGCTTCACCCTAACATGCACGTGTCCTTGGCCAGGAACGCATCTTTCCTGCCCCATGTCTGCCTCCCCCTGTTAGTGCTCGACTTCTCACCCTCAAGGATCCAGGTGTCCCCTGAGCTCCTGGGAGGTGGGGGAGCCGGATGTGGCTGGGACAGGAGCTTCTGCTGAAGGGCTCACATTTGCTGGTGTTTTAATCAGCTATTTTGCTGCTGTGACTAAAGGACCCGACCAGAACAATTGTAGAGGAGGAAAGGTTTGAGTGCTCACGGTTTCAGAGGTCGTAGTCCATAGAAGGCCAGCGCCATTCCTCAGGCTCGAGGTGAGGCAGGACATCATGATGGAAGAGTGTGGCAGAGGGGAGCAGCTCACATGTTGATCAGAGAGCAGAGAGAGAGTCTCCACTGCCAGATACTAATATATACCCCAAGCCACCCCCCCAGTGACCCGCATGCTCCAGGCACACCCACTGGCCTCCGGGCACCACCTAGTTAATCCTGTCAGGGATTGATTTACTGATTGAGTTAAGACTCCTACACTCCAATCACTTCTCCCCTGAAACCTTCTTGCACTGTCTCACACGTGGGCTTGTGGGGAACACCTCACATCCAAACCGTAACAGCTGGGAACTCCAGGGCCACGATTCACACCAGAGGTGGGAGAGTTGGAAACCAAGAAAGGCTTATTTTCTTTGGGAAAGAAGCAAAACGTTGCTAAAGATGGGTGAGCACAGGGGCTTCGGATCTCAGAGGCATGAGGCCACATGCAAGGGAAGCTTTGCAAACAGCAGCAGCTCAGGGAAGGGGGCAGAAAGGGAAACCAGAAGCCAGACCCAAGCCATTAGCATGTGGCAGGAAAGGAGCCTGGGCTCCAAGGTTCACAGATATGGAAAAAGTGCCCCCCACACAGGCTGTGGGTGAGGACTTCGCCCGGCCCAGGACATAGGGACCAGGACTCCCCCAGACCCACAGCTGCCAGGCTAGGAGCTGAACAGACCCCGGCAGCAGAGTCAGGACTCCCCCAGACCCACAGCAGTGGGACCCAGAATCCCCTAGATCTACAGCAGTGGGGTTAGGACCTGAACAGACCCCAGCAGCTGGGTCAGGACCCCCACACCCACAGCAGTGGGGTCAGCACCATTCTCGTTGTGACTGCTGTGGTGCAGAGACATTCCTGGCGAAGTCCCAAGGCACAGACTCTCCCTCACAGGCTTCAGAGCAGAGCCGAGTCCTCCGTCTCCTCCGTCTGTTGCTCGGGCCTGGTACCAGGCTGATCCAGGGCCTGTTCTGCAGGCTCCCTGATGCTCGGGTCTCCTCCCATCCTTCCTTTGTCACAGTTGCCACCTCTGCCCCTGCACCAGTGGCTTTCTCCGTGTAGCAGGAAACCAGCTACTTGGCATGGGTGTGTTTCTCCCACTGAGAAGCCCAGGAGGTGTACCAGCCTTGTTCACCATAGAAAACCTGAGCGAACACTCCCATTCAATGGACAGCACCCGGGTCTGCCTGTGGGCCAGTGGCTGAGTCCACAGTGGCTGAAGGCCGTGGCATGGGCAGGGCCATCCCACAGGGGAGGGGCTCAAGGGGAGGTTACCTGCTCCAGCAGGTGGGATGGATTCTGGACCAAGAAATGATTGCGAAGGTTGCAAGCCACTCCCTGGTGCTTTCCACAGAAGGGGCTCATTGTGGCTCAGCCTGGCACATAGCCACCTGCCTCTTGCCTAAATTCCACCCTAGATGTGGGACTTCACTTGAGATAAGAAGCTCAAAGGAGTAAATAGGGAAGAGCCCTCCTGTTGAGAGCAAAAGCCAAGAGGCCCCAGCTGCCAGCTGATTGGCTCCTCTGCGGTGATGCTCATTGGGCTGTTTCCCTGCCCTTTCAGACCACGGAACTGCTCATTGGGGGACTCTTTTGGCTCCGCCCACGCGACCCAGCCAATCAGCCTCAAGAATAGGAGGAGAGGGGAGTTGAGAGGCTCACCAGAAGCTGGTGGTGGCAGTGGGCTCTGAGGGAATTCCTGAAGAGCTTGTGTGGTGTGGCATGTGTGTTCTAAAAATAAAGTTCATTTCTGCTGGACAAGTGGCCCATGAATTGTGCCCAGCCAGACTGCGGCATCTGGTGGCCCATACAGGGAACGAACCCGCGACCTTGGCGTTATCAGCACCAAGCTTTGATGGATCCAAATTTTAAAAGTTTAGAGTAAAAAGGGTTATTTTAAGTTTATCTTTGGGGAATATATTCCCCTTCCCAATTCCCTCTTTTTGCTTTAATACGTACATTTTAATAGTTTGATGAGCTATTTCAACTATGCCTTGTCCTTGTGGATTGTATGGGATTCCTGTTATATGAGTAATGCCTCCCAAACTTCCAGCTGATTGGCTCACCGTGGCCCCAGCAAATTCCAGCTGCCAGCTGATTGGCTCCTCTGCAGTGATGCTCATTGGGCTGTTTCCCGCCCTTTCAGACCACGGAGCTGCTCATTGGGGGACTCTTTTGGCTCCAGCCACGCGACCCGGCCAATCGGCCTCAATAGCGGGGTGGGGGGGTGGCGCGTTGAGAGGCTTACCAGAAGCAAGTGGTGGCAGTTGGGCTCTAAGGGAATTCCTGAAGAGCACCTATGGTGAGGTGTGTGTTCTAAAAATAAAGTTCCTTTCTGCTTGACAAGTGGCTCCTGAATTGTACCCAGCCAGACTGCGGCAACTTCTGGGTCCCCCTGGGTGAAACAAGCCTCAGAAATAGCGCTTTATGTGAAGCTCCCCGAGGTGTCCTTCCACCCCCTAGGAACAAAGACCCCCAGCTGTGCATTGAGATATCCCAGGGTGTCCTTCCACCCCTTAGGGACAGAGACACACAGCTCTGCACTGAGCTATACCAGGGTGTCCTTCCACCCCATAGGGACAGTGACACCAGACTCTGCATGGAGCCTCTCCCAGGAGTTCTTCTAAACACTAGAAACAGTGATGCCCAGCTGTATAAGGTAACTTCCCCAGGTGTCCTACCTTTCCCTAGGGACAGTGACCCCAGCTCTGCATGGAGCCTTCTCCAGGTCTCCTTATACCTCCTAGGGACAGTGACCCGAGCTCTGCATGGAGCCTTCCCCAGGTGGCCTTACTCCTCCTAGGGACAGTGACCTCTAGCTGTGCACTAAGCCTTCCCCAGGTGTCCTTCCTCTTCCTAGAAAAGTGATCCCCAGCTCTGCACTGACCATTCCCCAGGTGTCCTTCCTCCTCCTAGGGACAGTGACCCCCAGCTCTGCACTGACCCTTCCCTAGGTGTCCTTCCTCCTCCTATGGACAGTGACACTCAGTTCTGCATGGAGCCTTCCCCAGGTGTCCTTCCTCCTCGTAGGGACAGTGACCCTCAGCTCCGCATGGAGCCTACACCAGGTGTCCTTCCTCCTCCTAGGGACAGTGACACACAGCTCTACACTGAGCCTTCCCCAGGTGTCTTTAATGCTCCTAGAAACAGTGACTCCCATCTCTGCATGGAGCCTTCCCCAGGTGTCCTTCCTCCTCCTAGGGACAGTGACACACAGCTCTGCACTGAGCCTTCCCCAGGTGTCCTTCCTCTTCCTAGGGACAGGGACCTCCAGATATACACTGAGCTTTCCCAAGGTGTCCTTTCCCCTCCTAGGGACAGTGACCCCCAACTGTGAATTGAACCTTCCCCAGGTGTCCTTCCTCCTCCTATGGCCAGTGACCCCAGCTCTGCACTGAGCCTTCCCAGGTGTCCTTCCTCCTCCTAGGGACAGTGACACACAGCTCTGCACTGAGCCTTCCCCAGGTGTCCTTCCTCCTCCTAGGGACAGTGACACACAGCTCTGCACTGAGCCTTCCCCAGGTGTCCTTCCTCCTCCTGGGGACACTGACCTCTAGCTCTGCATGGAGCCTTCCCCAGGTGTCCTTCCTCCTCCTAGGGACAGTGACACATAGCTCTGCACTGAGGCTGGGAGCACACACTCCCTGTCCTTGGACTCGTCCAGGTCAATGCAGTGAACCTCTAGACCTGCTCCCTCCAGCTTCAGGAGGCTTGTCCTGTGGCCAGGTAGCAACCCCAGGGCTGGGAATGGTCATGGTAGACAAGGCCTCATTGGGTTGAATGGCTGCCACAGACCTAGAGGGAGTGAGTGTGAGGTCAGCCCTGCTGTGGGAGGCGGAAGCCCCCAGGGCACTCCAGGGAACATCTGGTAAATGGCTAGGAAAGGGTTGGGAAGGGCCAAGACCTGGGGGACAGGTGGCCGAGCTGGAAGGAGTAAAGGATCCTGGAGTGGAGAGTGGGATGGGGAGGGAGACCTGAAGCCCCTCAGGGAAGTGCTCAGAGGCAGAAGGCAGTGGAGCCCTGTCAAGGGGCAGCCTGAAGGGAGGCCCCACAGATGGAGAGGGCAGCTAGGAGGAGAGGGCAAAACAGAGCACTTTGCATATCTCAATTTAGCTAAGAAATGATAATGGGAGTGCACACCGAGAGCTCCCTCCATTACCAGGCCACACACCTGCATTCGTTTATGTCCACAGGTAGAAAAGACTGGAGAGTGGGTCAGCAAGAAGCCACCAGCCCCCAGAGGGTGGAGGCTACACCTGAATGCACGTCTGGTGTGCTCCTCTTGATACTGAGATTTGGAGGTGAGTGTGCTTGACTGCAGAAGCAACCAAGTAGTCAATGCCACTTGCTTCTCCAGCACTCAGAGGGGTCAACCTTGAACACCCAGCAGGGGGGAGGCCATGTGTGCAGAGACACCCAGAGGCTGGGAAGGTCAGCAGCTGAAGTCAGGGAAGTGTTCATGCTGTTCCTCCTAGAAGGGCCAGCTCCCTTGTCCCCAAGTGCCACAGACGCAGGGCTGCTCACAGACTCTGCTGCAGAGCAGATGTGGACCACGGCCCTCTTTTCAGTTACAGTTTCTGTTCTCCCCCCCCCCTCTCTCTCTCCCAATTACCAGCTAGAATGTACTCTCTGTGCTCTCTGAAGGTTCTAATTGTTGAATGGTTCATGGAAAAACACTTCTTTATAAACCCAAGTGCCCTTACAAGCCACAACCTCTGGTAGATTGTTCCATTATGCTTCAGTTGGGGACATTTCCCTTAACATCTTTTGCCAGAGAGAAACACTCCTCAGGGCTCTGTCCATGGCAGGCCAGAACCCACAGAAGGACCGATTCCCACACTCCAAGGGCTGTGCTTGTCCTGGCCTTTCTAAGGCAGTGTAATAGAGGACAGAGGCTGATGGTCAGGGCATGCTTCAGTGTTAGGGTTACTACATGGGCACCCGTCACCAGGGCAGCAGCCTACTGAGCCTTGAACTCTTCTGATGGGAAACACACAGCCATGGATGAAGGGAATGGGAAGCTCTGCTACGGCCTGCTAAGAGCCATAGCAGGGTAGGAATGATGCATGGCATTTTTGGTTGTCGCCAGCAAGCCATTGAGATGATAATGATTATGTTAACATGTGCATTCAATTGGATATTAGATCCCTGCTGTCCGCCTCAGCCTGCTACTTTGGAGCTCTTGTGGGGACTCCCGGAGAGTTCCCATTGGTTGGGGAAGTGCGGTAGGAGGGATTTTCCAGAGTAGGATTTTCCTGTTGGTGTGGTGTGTCCCGGGAGAAGGCCGCATGCGTGGCATTCTCGGGAGTTTTGGAAATAAAGTTTGTTCCTGCTTGAGTGGCTCGTGATTTTGTGCCCAGCCAGACTGCGGCAACGGCCCCCACACTGTTCCTGGTCCTCCCCATCCCTAGACAGGCTGCCAGTGGCCACGAGGACAGCACTTTGCTGGACACTCTCAGTAGTGCCCCGTGTGTGAGCCGGGGAGCAGACCGCATGGGGCCCAGGCCTGGGCCAGCTATCAGAGGGGCCACCTCTCTGACTGGGGTTGTGGGCAGCTGAGCCTCCTGCTGACCCTGCAATCACTGGGGCACACTGTGTCCTGACAGGTGCTCCCTCTGTCCACTGGTGGAGCCAGCAAGCAGAGCTCTCCCACGCTCGTGGCCACACAGGGGACAGGGTGTGTAGGAAGAGGGGGGTCCTGAATCCTGTGTAGAAGGCCCTGAAGGGACAGGGGGCTAGGAGGGGTGGAGGCACCCCCTTGAGGCTGGAGGCTCATATTGTGCTTTGGGTGGGACAAGTGAAGGAAATCGGCCAGTATATTGCTACCCAGCTCCTGGACATGCTGCCTCTGACGGAGGTCTGAAATCCCATGCACTGTCTGCTGGCTTTGTCCTTGCCCTACTGAGGGTCAGCAGCAGGGCAGGCCTACACCTGGGCCCTGCCCTGCCCTCTCCACCTGAGTACCAGGCTCCAGGTGCATCTTGGCAGCCCCAGAGCCCCCTCCTCTGCTCTGCTCACTCTGGAGACAGGGAGTTGACCGGTCCTCTAACTCAGCTGTGAGGAGCCCCCCCCACAGGCGTGCAGTGAGGAGCTGTCAGGCCGATTACATCAGCACCTCCACCTGCTCATTCACCTCTCCTGGCTTTGCTCCAAACATGCTGTGATTCTGTGCTGACCTTCAGCATCTGCCAGCCCGAAAGCTCTCCAGCCACCAGCTTCCCTGGGCGTCGGCCACCAGGTGAAGCCCTGCTTTCTCTCGGCAATGGTGGACACAATCTTCACAATTGCTTCCAGAGGAAGGGGGTGTGGGTGACCCACCGGCAGCCAACCTGAGCCTCGCCTCCTCTGGAAAGAGCCTGGGGGCTTGTCGGAGGAGGGAGTTCTCTGAAGCGGGAAGAAGGAGCCCTGCCAGGCACGCAGGGAATGCACCAGTGAATTGGTCGTCCTTACAGAGCGGCCGTCCCGAGTCCCTCAGGTCTGCCTGCAGTCTGTGACTTGGGACAGTGTGTTTCCAAGGTCATCAGGAAAGCTCCTCCTTGCTGCTCTGGAACTCTCAGAAGAATTTCAGGTGGCTTCAGAAGCACTCAAGACCCATCTGAGGCTGTAGGTCACAGGTGCCGGAGCTGATCACAAGGGAAGTGGCACCCGGCACCTTCCTCAGCCCTGCACACCTGTTCTGCAAGAGCACACTGCTGGGAGCTGTCCTCTTTGCATTTCAGGGGACGTGGGCTTAGCCCTGAAATCATTAATATCCCATGTACAGGTGGGGAAACAGGTGACAAATGAACCAGGTTCAAGTCCAAGTCACCAGGCAGCAGAACTAGAGCTCACCTTGTCACTTAATGAAAAAGCCCTTTCTAATCCCACCCACTTCTACACCAGAGCCTGCATCTCCCCTCAGCGAGTGGGACCTTGCTGGGCTTCAGAGTGGCCAGACGCTCACTGTTGCTCCAGGAGTTAGGGTAGGTGGCACTGGCAAGGACACGCAGTCATGGGGGCAAAATGTCACACACCTCAGAGCAGAGGCAGGAACAAGAAGCCGTCATGAGCACGGATCACGCAGACACAGGACTGCCAAGGACCACGGGCTGAGGGTCTCCAGGGCTGCAGACCTTGCTCCTCCACCCTGGCTCACCTCTGTACTTCCAGCTGCAGCATGTGTCTCTGCGTGCCGTCTGCTGGGCGTGACTGGCTGGCCTGTTGTGCAGTCTCATTGGCTCTTCTATTATCGATATGCAGCTGTTGAACACCCAACTGCTATTTCCACGAACCTCCCTTTCACTAATGTTTGTATGAAATTGGGGCTTTTGCACACTTGGCATGGTCGGCAGATGCCTGTGCGGGCCCCTCCTCCTGGGCACTGGGCTCCTCCCCAGGATGCTCCGGGACACACTGCACAGGTGCAGACCAGCTAGTGCCAGCTTCAAACAGGATGGGCACAGGGTCTTTCTCTAGGCTCAGTGAGCTGGGGGCCCCCTGAACCTCACTCAGGACACTCTTCAATGCATCTAAGGTGGCCAAGCGCTTGAGTATCCCTGTGAGAACTTCATTAAATGGGAAAGGCAGAAATGTAGAAGTTGGGACTTTTTTATTATTATAAAAGAAAAATATTTTAGGCTCACAAATATTCTGAAAATCAGAAAAGACAGAAGAATTCCATAATCTCATCCAGATGAGGGCATGGATGATTTGACCTGTCTCACCCACGTTTTGCCTAATTATTTGGTATTTATTTGGAAGGTAATACCTGGCGTGTGCATCAACTCTTGACAGCAGAAGTCTCAGAAAGTGAGCCCCCCCGACCATCCTGCAGGGTGGGGGTCCCAGCTGTGGGCCCACCTTCCACAGGACAGTGCTGAGCTTCAGCAAGTTACACCTCCTCCCAGGGACCTGCTCACACTCACGGCAGCTGCACAAATCCTAGATAAGGGAGGAGTGGGACGGTCAGCAAACACCGAATACCTTACCGTTAATGGGATCACGGTGTCGTCCACTTCCACAGTCAGCCTCTCTGAATAGGAGAACACGGCACCGTCTCCTGCGCGCTCCGGAGCCAACATCCCTCCTCCTCCGTTAACTGCCAAGATGCCTCAGGTGTGCCCTGCTGGGGAGCGTCTCATGGGAATTTCATTCATGATTTTCTTGGGAAAGACCCAGGGGCTGACTGGGTGACAGACTGGTTTCCATGGCTGCCTGCAGCATCTCCCCAAAGGTTCCTCCTGGAGTTCGAAGGTCACGACCCTCCTGCAGAAGTTCCTATTCAACCCTGGCCAAGAGCCGGGGACATTAGGGTTTGCCTCACCTTCACTGGGGAGGAATTAGAGGCGTTTGGTTTCCTGAGCCTCGTACCAGCCTGGCTTTGCAGGAGGAGGGTTCACATACCTCAGCTCATTTGCCTTCAGGACATTGAAATTTTGTCCTCCAACTCTGTTAGACATACATCTGGACTTGTCAATTGTCTATGGTAAAAGAAAGTTGGCATTTTTCTTGCTATCAAAGCAATTCGTGTTTGTTGCAAAAATCCAAGAAACTGAGATGAACCAGAAGAAAGTGGAGATCACCCATGATCTCAGTGATCAGTGAGCACATCACAGCTGACATTTCAGCATGTTCTCACAGTCATGCCCCACCCGAGGATAAAAGGACATTCTCTGTTTTTCAAAAATGGAATCATGCAGTCCATGCTGTTTGCAATTTGATTTTCTTTTTTAATTGACTGCAGCATGACGTTTTTCTGTGTCACTAAGCCTTGCTTGTAGGACAAAGCTGTTTAATGGATGGATATGGTCAACCAGAAGGCTCCCACTTCCCAGGCTGGTTTTCTGGGCTGCAGGAGCCAAGCACCACACCTGGTGGCTTTGAACACAGATTTGTTCTCAGACTTACTGGGGTGGAAGTTTGGAAGTAGGGTCTCTGCAGGGCATGCTCCCTGTTGAGGTCCTGGACAGGTTACAGGGGGAAGCATCCTGTAACCTTCCCCCTGCTCCACGTTGAAGTTGTCTCCCTTGATCAGCACTTCAGTTGCTGGTCACCTGTGAGCCTCTAGGACCACTTTCTCAGGCTCAACAGCAGAACTGGGATTACTGAAGCAGGCACGTGTCCCCAGGATTCATGGAAAGGTCAAGAAAACAACAGAGGTCGTGTATTGTTTGTGGTGTCCTCTAGCTTTCAGCCTGAGTGGCCACATGGTCACCATGTCAGCATGGCTTCCTGCCTGCTGAGGGACAGATGTGGCTCTGAGGCACACAAATGGTCACACCGTTTCACAGCACAGAGGAGAAATCCTGGTGCAGCTCAGGCCCCATCTCCTGTCCCTCTTCTACTCCAGAGAGCGCCCAGCCAGGAGGCCTGTGGTTGTGACCGGGTCAGCTCCCAGGCCCTCCTTAAGCCCCCTGGACTTCCTTGGAGGATTCACAAGGAGTGTCCGTGTGAGGAGCCACCCGTGAACTGCCGTCACTTGGAAACAGGGTCCCTGTTGATTTAGTTAAGATGAGGTCATCGGTGGGCTCTAATCCAGCAGGATTGTGTCCTCAAAGAAGGAAGAAACGTGGGCGGGACAGACAGGTGCAGAGGCAGGTGACAGAGGCTCTGGGAAGTGCTGTCACCAAGCCGAGGAGCACCCGCGGCTGCCGGAGCTGGGAGTGGGCCTGTAGCAGATTGTCCCCACAGCCTCGGGAGGAGCCAGCCCCGATGGCCGCCTCCTAGACGCTGAGCCGTGAGACGCACAGTTCTGCTGAGTCTGCCCCAGGTCTGCGGTGCTGTCCCAGCAGCCACAGGAAATCCAGGCTGCTGTGAAGTCGGGGCCACACTCACCAAAGAACTCCTGAAACACTTGCTGAAGGTCAGGTGACACCCCACGCCGCAAGGACTTGTGACTCTGGTTTCCGTCTACAGGTTACTGACTCCAGGTGGACAGAGTCTTTCCTTCAACTCCTCCAAACAACTAGGACAGACCACTGCACACAGAACACAGCACAGGATGTGCACGGTGCTGAGCAAAGAGGAGCAGAGTCCACAGGCACCGTCCAGCAGGACGCGCACTCCTCTGCCTCTTCCTGGGGTGGACGTGAAGATCTCCTTGTTGCTCTGAATCACCCCAGTGCGTTTTCAACCCAAGAGCATCCTGTATCAAGATGCCGATTGAGCACACCAACGTGATGATGTCCACACAGTGCCTGGTTAGAGCCAGGGCTGCTGGGGAGCCTCCTGCCACCCCTCCTGCTGCCCCGTCTCACCTGTAGACAGGTCATAACTGTCCATCAAACAGTGTGCTTTCTGGGCCACCTTTTAACTTCTTCATTGGCTACAAAATACACGTGGAGATGTGTTGATAAACGGAATACAACATGATGACTACAGTCAGGTGTGACATCACAGAACCCCTGGCTTCAACTCAGTCTCCCTAAGCAGAAGGGGGGGGGGGGTGCACCATTGGTGCTCCTGACTCAGCGGGAAGCAGCAGGTGGGCAGCCTGGACGGGCGTCTGGATGCCACCGCTCAATGGCCTTGCCAAGACCCTAATTTCTCTGTGCCTCCGTCCTCTCCTATGAAGTGGGGCAGAGGGGCTGGCCCCCTGAGAGTGGCCTCAGGACCACATGGGTCACTGTGTGGCACCAGCTGCTATGGGATCATCACTGCTGGCCACCCTCCCTGCTGCAAGAAGCCAGGGTCACTGGCCAGGAGGCGGCACGTGCTATTTGGACCCTGCTGTCTCGTGAGCGGGGCCATCCTGGCCTGTCACCCAGCTCATTCCAAGACAGACTGCAGTATGTATGGATGAAATGGAGCCCAGGGCACTCCAGAGAGGAGAGCCCACAGATGTGTGCACTGCCAGCCCTTCCAATCCACGGGTTCCATGCCCACACATTCAGCCAACTATGGATAGAAAATAGTGTACCCAAAATTGTGTCCATGCTACTGAACAGCTACTGACTCTTCCTGGGAGTGCTCCCTGCAGTCTAGCCACGGCGTGCATAGCGTTGACCTGTGTGGGATGGCAAGTGCTCTAGAGATGCGCTGGAGCACAGGAGGAAGGTCAGGTGACACCCTCAGGGCACTCACTAGGGCTACCCTCCCTGTCCTTGTCGGCCACTCTCAGGAAGAGCCAGGGCTCTGCACCAGCTCCAAGACAAGAGATGAGGGTGCGGAGAAGAACCAGTTCTGTGAACACTCCACCATCTATGACAGCTGCCGGAGCCTCGCGGATCCGGGTGTCCCTGGGGGTCTGGGTTCCACCTCCCCTTCACGTTCTTAGAGGCAACTGTGAGCAGATCTGTGTATAAGACCTGGCACACGGGGAGGAGGAGGCCAGCCTCTCCAGTCCGCAGGGCAAGAGGGAGCCCGGCAGAGCGTCAGGGTCCTCGTTCCTGACTGGCAGGTCTCCTTTGGGCTCTGCAGTAGACCCTTGATCTATCCAGGCCTCCTGCTGTTGGGGTGAAGACCACCTCCCCGTGGAGAGTCACCTGGTTCACTCAAAGACCACTTGTGAAGTGTCAGCCTCATCTAAGGAATACCTGTGGGATGGCCTTTCCCTGTGCATATGGGCACCCTGGCCCAGCCACACTGAAGCGCAAAGCTAATTGTCACTGTGTGTAATGTGGCTGCGTGAGGACCTCGTCCCAGAGTCCCCCGGAGGGTTCTGAAGCCGACCCGCTTCACAGCCATGCCACAGAGCAGCAGCAGGGTAGGGGATGACCCCCGTAGGATATCCCAGGCAGAGGACGTGAGCAGCCTCAGCAGGAGACGGACAGGCCCCACCGCAGAGCCCTACCCACGGCCCATCGATGACCCAGCCTGTCTCCCCAAAGCAGAGCCTTGTGTTTCTAGAGAATGAGAAAATTCACGTCCCAGGAGACTGGCTCGGCAGGGAAGGTGTCAGAACCGCCTGTGGCCACCACCTGGGTCCGTGGGGTCTGATGAGGGGGCATCGGTCTCAGAGGCTGGAGATGAATGAGGTAGAACTCCCTGAAGCAGAAGGCGCTGGGCGGAACCAGGAGTCCTCAAAGGCCAAGTGGTTGTGCTTTGTGAGCTAAACATTAGAGTATAATTACTCTCTCATCTTCTCAAATGCTCTACACAGAGAAGAAGGGCTAAAACAAATTGTGTGGCAAAAGAGGGTGTTATGGTTTAAAGGAGAGGTGTCCCCCAAAAGCGCACGGTTCGGGGGAGAAATGACCGGGTTACCAGAGCCTTGACCCAGTCAGTGATGTGATCCCCTGATGGGATTAACGGTGGCAGCAGGAGGCAGGTGGGGTGTGGCTGGAGGAGGTGGGCCCCTGGAGGCGTGGTCTGGGGGTATATGTTTGCATCTCGAGCGGAGTCTCTCTCTCTCCTTTGTTATCACCTTGTGAGCTGCTTCCCTAGGCCACACTCTTCTGCCATGATGGTCAGCCTCACCTTGAGCCCTGAGGAATGGAGTCTGTGTGTGTGGACTGAGACCTCTAAAACTGCTAGCCCCCAAGTAAACCTTTACCTCCCCTAAAATTGTTCTGGTCAGATCTTTCAGTCGCAGCAGCGAAAAAACTGACTAAAACAGAGGGGATCCTTCTGCATGGCCATTTGTCCTACAACTCCATCCCCACGGAGCTGAGGGACTTCCAAAAGCCAGAATCGCAGGAGGTTCACAGTGGAAGCTTGGCTCCCATTTTCTCTGGTGATGAGAGGCTGAGTCACAATCCACACTCGAGATGAACCTTGGGCGTCCACCTAAGGGTGGCTGCAGCAGCAGGGGCAGGAGCAGCAAGCCACCCTCATCAAACTCGGGGAACCAGGGTGCAGATCCCCAGCCTGGCAGGGCGGGCAAGCCACACTCTGCGCCACACCCTGCAGGACACGGCTCTACCCACTGCTGACAGAGGCCCCCAGGAGCAGACCCTGCAGCCCTACTCTGGGACCTGTCCCTCCACGGCTCTGCACACATCCCCGTCACCCTCTGCCAGGCATGGACCTAAGGCACCAGCAGGCTCTCCAAGGCACTCCCCAGCCCCACCAGCCTGTGGGCTTTCAGGACTCGTGAATATTGGAAAGGTGGCCGGTGGCTGCCTGGACCAGGGCAGGGGGAGGTGGCCTGAACCTGAAGACCATGTCCACCAGCATAAGCCATGCACAGTACATGAGCTGCTGGGGGAGGGAGGCGGGTCTGCAGAATGGGCAGCACAGGGGAGCACCAGGGGAGCACCAGGGGAGCACCAGGGGAGTGCCAGAGAACCACACCGAGCCCACGCAGACAGCTCTAGGGGCCCTCCCCACCCACGGTCGGCTGCAACCCAATCCCCTCCAAAAAAGATGAAAATCAGGAAGACACAGTGGAGGCCTGTTTGGCAAGTCCTCTGCTTGCTGTGGAGGAAGATAATTTGCTACATAAATAATGAATTAGATGTGTGTCAACGTGGAATTAGTTCTTGGAATGGTTGGCACAGCAGTTGTGTGATTCCAGGTCACCGCGGGCCGTCAATTCCCAGAGACGCCGGGACAGATCTGTTCAAGGTTCCTGTTATTACCCACCCTTGATGAAATGTCTTCACGGGGTCTCACTAATTCTATCTAGATGTGGCTGAGAGTCAAAGAGTATTCAGATGTGAAAATCTCCTTTTCCAACTGAAAAGGGACCCAACTGATGAGCCATCCTCTGTGGCTCTGTGCTCCTACAAATGGTATTTGGTGTGATTCTCTTTGCTGGGATTTCAAAGGTTCACACCATCCAAGCAGAAAGATCTCTTTTCTCCCCTTCTTTTCATGGAAAGTCCACTGCCATCGCGTGTCCAGGTAGGCGGGGACTCAGAGTGACAGTGGTGAGCTGCAGGTCTCTGCCCAGGGACAGACACTGAGGCAGGCACAGCCATCCACTCGGTCCTGAGCTGTGCATCCCGCAGGCGAGGACCAAGAGGGAGCCTGCAGAGGCCAAGCACAACCCAGGGCTCTCCCAGCTCCATACCCTTCAGAGCTCTGCCAGGCCCCAGGAGGAAGCTCACACACACATGCCCTGTGCTCGCCCCGATTGGGCTAGGCCAGCAGGGACACTTTGATCCTCCCAAAACCCAGCAAAGCACAGGACCTAGAATCAGAGAGGACAGTGGAGGGCCCCGGTCCTGGCCAGGAAACATTCCTAACCAAGCTCAGGAGAGGTCTGCTGTGCTGGAACTTGCAGATGGCTGGATGCCGCTGGAAAGAATTCCAAGTTCCTGCCACGCTCCAAGTTGAGACATCCCCCCCTCCCACGTCTGGGAAGACTGCCTTCCCTTTGTTTCCGCTCCCCAGCTGGAGTCACCAGCCTCCTCAACGCCTGGGCTCCGAGAAGCATGGCATGGCTCCAGGTGGCCCCAGGTCCTCGTGGCTTCTCCATCCCAGTGAGGGTGGTTCTCTGGGCCTGGAAGGACCCAGAAGGACCTCGAGCTCAGGCTCCCTTTCTCCAGGCACCAGTGACATTTAGCAAAGTGCCAGAGCTGCTGAGGCCGTGAACTGGAGAGCAGCTCCCTCCCAGAACACAAGGCACCTCCATGACCAAGGTAAACCAGCAGCCGCTGGCCGCCCTCAGCCCCTCCTGGCCCCACCCACTGTGCCGCCCTGGCCCCAGGCTCCAGGCAATCCCTCCTTTGCAGACAGGGTTGCCCGAGCTGTCACCATGGGTCAGCAGAGTGGCCTGCCACCGTCCTCCACTCACAGGGCCCATGCAGGGGAGCTACTGCCAGTGTGGGGTGCAGGGACATGTGTGCTTCTGTGTGTAGCCCCCTGAGATCATCTGTAGGCCAGAAATGCTCTCTGACACTTATTGTCATCCCATGTTCCAACCGAAAAACAAATAAACGAGCTTGCTTGGGAGTCACTTTAAAAGCTCGCTTTTGAAAGGAAAATTCCCAGCGGGTGCTCAGAGTCAGGGCTGAGCGATCAGCTGGGTCAAGTGGAGACCCTCCCCCCACCTGGGGCACTGGGAGGCAGCTGACCTGGTCTTCCACAGGCCCACTCTGGATTTGGCTTCACTGCTGACCAGGAGACCACCTGAGTCTGCCTGGCCTGGCCATGAGGCATGTTGGGCCCAGAGACCCTGGATCCCCAAGTCCCACCCAGAGGCAGGGTGCATAGAGAGCTGGGTCCCAGCTTCCCCCAGGCCACCTTGGCCCTCCCACAGGCCCCTCCACCCTGTGTCCCAGCTGTTCCACCCTCAAGGACATGGGGGCTGTGAGACTGGGCAGAGAGGCAGACCTTGGAGAGGGGCAGGTCTGGGGCCGAGAAGCATAGGACACTGGCCATACCACAGGTCAACTAGAGGCTGGGGAGAGAATAGCCAAGGGGGGACTGAGCAGAGACTGGGCCCAGGGACACAAGGGGACATCCAGACAGCTGTCACCTCCATAGGGGGATGGGCAAGTCAGAAAGCCTGGGATCTCCCTGGCTCTCCGTTTGCTGACCTGTGGGATGGGCAGGTTAGCCCTGACTTCCAGACGTGTGAAGTGGACGGAAGAGCAGTTGGCTCAGGAGGTACCATCCCCTCCCTCTATATTCTTGGCAGAGAAGCAGGCCAACACCACAGCCTGAAGTGACCTGATAGGAGAGCCTGGTGCCAACCTCAGAGCTCATGGAGGCCCAAGGAATGGGAAGGTGCCAGCTTGCACAGGAGCTAGGGGAAGGGGAATGGACTTCCGCCTACTGGGCAGCTCATGCCAGGCCAAGCAGAGGAGGTGAACATCGTGGGCCGGAGCTTCTCAAACAAGCCCAGTTCCTCAGGCTTCCCCCACCAGGACCAGAGCACACACAGGTGCAGGGCTGACTCCACCCACCAGGGCCAGAGCACACACAGGTGCAGGGCTGACTCCACCCACCAGGACCAGGGCACACACAGGTGCAGGGCTGACTCCACCCACCAGGGCCAGAGCACACACAGGTGCAGGGCTGACTCCACCCACCAGGACCACAGCACACACAGGTGCAGGGCTGACTCCACCCACCAGGGCCAGGGCACACACAGGTGCAGGGCTGACTCCACCCACCAGGACCAGAGCACACACAGGTGCAGGGCTGACTCCACCCACCAGGACCACAGCACACACAGGTGCAGGGCTGACTCCACCCACCAGGACCAGACCACACACAGGTGCAGGGCTGACTCCACCCACCAGGGCCAGGGCACACACAGGTGCAGGGCTTACTCCACCCACCAGGGCCAGAGCACACACAGGTGCAGGGCTGACTCCACCCACTAGGGCCAGAGCACACACAGGTGCAGGGCTCACTTCACCCACAAGGGCCAGGGCACACACAGGTGTAGGGCTCAATTCACCCACCAGGACCAGAGCACACACAGGTGCAGAGCTCACTTCATCCACCAGGAGCACTGCACACACAGGTGCAGGGCTGACTCCACCCACCAGGGGCAGAGCACACACAGGTGCAGGGCTGACTCCACCCACGGGACCAGAGGACACACAGGTGTAGGGCTGACTCCACCCACCAGGGGCAGAGCACTCACAGGTGCAGGACTCCTTCACCCACCAGGACCAGGTGCAGGGCTGACTACACCCACCAGGGACAGATGCACACACAGGTGCAGGACTCCTTCACCCACCAGGGCCAGAGCACACACAGGTGGAGGGCTGACTCTACCCACCAGGGCCAGAGCACACACAGGTGCAGGGCTGACTCCACCCACCAGGACAAGAGCACACACAGGTGCAGGGCTGACTCTACCCACCAGGACCAGAGCACACACAGGTGCAGGGCTGACTCCACCCACCAGGGGCAGAGCACACACAGGTGCAGGGCTGACTCCACCCACCAGGGGCAGAGCACACACAGGTGCAGGGCTGACTCCACCCACGGGACCAGAGGACACACAGGTATAGGGCTGACTCCACCCACCAGGGGCAGAGCACACACAAGTGTAGGGCTGACTCCACCCACCAGGACCAGAGCACACACAGGTGGAGGGCTGACTCCACCCACCAGGGGCAGAGCACTCACAGGTGCAGGGCTGACTACACCCACCAGGGACAGATGCACACACAGGTGCAGGACTCCTTCACCCACCAGGGTCAGAGCACACACAGGTGCAGGGCTGTCTCCACCCACCAGGGTCAGAGCACACACAGGTGCAGGGCTGACTCCACCCACCAGGGGCAGAGCACACACAGGTGCAGGGCTGACTCCACCCACCAGGACCAGAGGACACACAGGTATAGGGCTGACTCCACCCACCAGGGGCAGAGCACACACAGGTGCAGGGCTGACTCCACCCACCAGGGGCAGAGCACTCACAGGTGCAGGACTCCTTCACCCACCAGGACCAGGTGCAGGGCTGACTACACCCACCAGGGACAGATGCACACACAGGTGCAGGACTCCTTCACCCACCAGGGCCAGAGCACACACAGGTGCAGAGCTCACTCCACCCACCAGGGCCAGAGCACACACAAGGTGCAGGCCTGACTCCACCCACCAGGACCAGAGGACACACAGGTGTAGGGCTGACTCCACCCACCAGGGGCAGAGCACACAGGTGCAGGGCTCTGTCCTCTCAACAGAGCCAGGTGCACACATAGCCTCCCTGCTCAAAGCTCTTCTCATTAGGCCAGCTCCATGCTCCAAAGGCTGAGACCACACAGCCTAAGAGCAATATCTCTCCCACCCCTCAGGGATGAGCCCAGGTTCCTCCTGGTAGATACCTGGTTATATCAACTTCCCAACTGTGCACTCTGGCTTTCCCCTCCATTGAGCCTGCAGCTGGGGCCTGGGTGCAGCAAGATGGCTCTCGGCAGTGATGGGCAGCTCTGTCCACACAGCCCCCTGGGTACATGTGGTCCCTACTGCATGGGAGGAACTGGACTATGAACTCTGGGCCAGGGTCCTCTTCGTTTTGCCCAGCCCACATGACAGGTCTGTTCTCTCCTCTGGTTGGAATCTGATGCCCGTCTCAGCTTCCTGTGCAATGAGTTCATCAATATTCTAGGTCACCCAGCCCTCAGGAGCCCCTCCTGCCTCCTCCAGGGCCTGGGGAGAGGAAACTGTCCCTGTGCGTGTCCCCAGGGCTTCCCAGCCAGCAGCTTCAGCATGCACCCACCCTGCAGGAGCTCTGAGGTGTCACACCTCCCTCTTCCAGTAAGGCTCCTCTGGAGTCTGTCGCCCAACAGTGCCCACGCGCTCACCATTTACATTTACACACACAACGTGCACCCTCTCACACATGTGCACACACACACAGTGACTTTGACGCTGGAAGCAGTGTGGAGGCAGAGGATGGTCATCAACATTCACTTCCTGTTTCCTGCTGCATGGCTCAGTCACGCTTCAGACCAAGTCTACCTGTCCACACACCTGCTCTCGGGAGAGGTTCATTTGGTATTTGGGAAACACTTCCCCGTGGTAAATCTTCATGATTACCCCTGATTTCTGAGATTCTGTCTTGCTCTAACCCCAACATACTATTATTTTGACAGTAAAATGCTAGTAATGGACTTTTTCTTTGTATTTTCTTGCCTTAAAGATCTTTGCAACCACAACGGAGGTCTGCATTACATGGGGAATGTCAGATCAAAGAAAACAGGAAAAGTAAGTCCATGCTTTTCAAAGCATAGTTTCCACAACTCCGATCTGTAGTGACAGAAGGCAGATGGTGGTCGCCTGGGGCAGGGTTGAGGTGGTGGCTGGGGGAGAGGCCCGGGGCGCCCAGGTGGGGGATGCTCGCTGTCCCCTCGGCACGGTGGATTCGGGCACGCACAGGCTTGACAAGCTCACTGAGCTGCAGCTGGATGGCGCATCGCCCTGCACAGGAATATACCTCCACTAAGTTGAGTTTAAAAACACCATTCTCTTCTATTGTCTCTTCTATTGTGAGAGTCACCTCAAAAGGGGACTCTTTTCCTCAGGATGGCATTGCAGGTAGGATTGTGGAGCCCTCAGGATTTCAGGAGGGCCAGAGACTTGGGGCCTGAAACTTGGAGCACCGTCTTGTTCTCTGGGAGAGCCCACTCGACTGAGCAGCTGCTGTCCTCCCAAGGACCTCAGCATGACTTGGGCAAGGTGCTCCCAAGGCAGAAGGCCTCTGGGAGGGTCTAAGCCCCTGGAGAGGGAGCCATTGTCTGAGAATAGAGCCAGGTAGCCCGTGGCCCTTGGCCTTCCACCCAACCACTTGCTCAGCAGGAGTCTTCTCCAGTCTCTGGCCTGGACTGACCCTTACCAGCAACTGCTGCTGGGCACGTATTCGTGGTTTGGAGTCATTCCTGTGACTTTTTCCTCTTATCCAGGCCACTTTGCTACTGTGTAAGTAGCTCTGTGGTTGAGCACTGGGACTCCTTGTTCTGAGTGTGACAACGTAGTTGTCTAGGACCTGGGACATGCAGAACTCTGAAATGCCCCTTGGATTGGGGCAGGTGTTGAGGAGATGATGGGATGCTGCTCCTGAAGGCACAGGCAGAGTCCAGGGACCCGAGCCCCCACCTGGGACAGGAGGTGCAAGGTCGCTGGGGTTGGGGTGGTTCTCTGCTGCTGACTTCTATGATGGCACAGACGGAGGAAATGTGGACACCAGAGCTGCAAGAGGACCTGAACCTGAGGAGGCCCTGGCCTCAGGGTGCCCGCTTGCAGCCTGGAGAGGCCCAGCCCAGGCCAGGCCTGCCTTCCTGTGGGCCACATTCTTCTCCATCGTCTGCAGAGCGACTGATAACAAGGCAAGACCCAGAACAGCCACCAGCCAGTCTGCAGTGACCCTGAAACCCTCGTGTTGCAGTTTGGTCCCCAGCTGCGGTGCCGCGGGGGTGGTGAGGCCTTCAGGTTGACCTGGCGGGAGAGTGAGGCCGTGGGACGCGCCCTGAGGGGAGCACTGGGCTCCAACCTCCCCTCTCTCCTCATCACTTCCCGGTGGCCATGATGAGAGCAGCCCCTGCCCCTGTTTGCACTGTGATGTCCTCTGCTGCCTCGGGTCTGGAGCAGCATGGCCCGTCACCACGCATGAAACCTCTGAAGCCATGAGCCAAACTAAGCCTTCCTTCCTCGTAACCTGCTGGTCTCGGGTGCTTTGTTCCTTCGGCGAGGAGCTGCCCGACAGCGGGGACTCCCCAGTGGACGTAGAGGTGGGGAAGTAGCAGGACAGCAAGATTGTCCCGTCCTGGCTCATCTTCCCCACAATCCAGTGCTCACGGCACTTCAGGAAGTCTTCATCACGTGCCCAGTCTTTCAGATGAAGAAATGAACACACACAGTATGCTAATAAACCCCGGGGAGAGGCCAGCTGTGGTGGTCACTTCCCCTGGCCCTGCTCAGGCCTGCTGCCAGCTCCAAACCCCCAGGAGGTAATGGACACTTGACCTCCAGCTCCTCCAGAGGACATCTGGGGGCAGGTCCTGCACTGGCCACAGCAGGCTTCGACCAGCACCTGCATCCTCACCTGATCTGGCTCAAACTCATACCTGCCGCCACCACATAGAGATCACCGGGGCCACCAGTGGTGTCATGAGGACACAGGGAGAAGGGGCGAACTTGGCTGGGGTCCCTCTCCTAGGTCACTGCATCAGGAAGAGGTGGCACAGAGGGGCTCCCAGGCTCACCATCACCCCAACCAGGGCCACAGCTGCACCCATCACCCACACAGACCACCTCACGACGGCAGTTGGTGGGCCTGCTGACCCACCTGGCCACATGCATGCGGTGCACACCTGTAGAAGGTCCCAGCACCACCCTCCACGTCAGCCCTGGAGCCAGCTCACAGGCAACTGAATGAGCGAAGTGGCCTGGGAGAGTCATGAGGACTTGGGTGCTCTGAAGGAGCCCGCTCTGCGGTTGACCTGCTTCTTCTTCCTTCTGCGCATCCAAATTCAGATTCATAGGCTCAGAATCTCATAGACGGCATGGTTTCCAGCCCAGCAAACTCATCCATCACTTCGTGCCTCCTGCGTTGTCAAAATCCCCAGAAGTTCTCGGCTCCCCCCCACGGCTGCTCCCTCCACCTCCGTTTCAGGTCAGCAGGAGCACACCAGCTGTGAAATGAGACTGGCTCCCAAAACCAGCACAGGGCGAGCCGGGGAGGGCGGAGCCTCCTTACCCCCCCCCCTTCCAAATGCGAGATGGAGATTTTTCCCCCAGTTACCTCAACGCAAAAGTGAGTCTGTTTGGAAAGTTTCAGCAAAACCTACTCATCTCGGGCTGGGGTTGTAGCTCTGTGGTGGAGCGCTTGCCTAGCATGTGTGAGATTTGATCCTCATCACCATATAAAATAAATAATAAAATAAAGCTATTGTGTCCATTTACAACTAAAAACAATGTTTTTAAAAACCCTGCTCATCTCTTTTACCATATTAGAAAAGAACAAGTGAGGAGGTAGGTAAAGAAAACACGCAGAGGTCTTCCAAAAGAGCACGGCCCTAGTTAGAACAGCTGCATGGCCAGAATGCCGAGGGGCCAGCGAGGACAAAGGCAGGTTCCGAAACCTCGGGACGTGCACCTCTAAGTACCCTCTGCTTCCAGCCTTTATAGCGTCTGCACTAAGCAAGAAGGTGATTTGTGTTCTGTGTTCAAGAGGGACAGGTGGAAGGAGGGTGCTCCTGAGGTTTTCACAGGAGGAGAGTCACGTGCAGGTCACCCGTGTGTCCCCTGCAGCAGGCGACACCCTGACCACGGCTGTGCAGAAAGCCTTGGCTGTGGGAGGAAATGGGTCTGAAGTAGGGCACAGACATGCCCATCTGGTGTTCAGATGGTGTACCTGCTGGGCAGTGGTCTCTGTGGGTAGGAAGGTCCCACCTTCACTCCTGACCCTCTTCCCTGCAGGACACTGGTCACGACTCCCTTGGCCACATCCTCCGTGTCAGCACTGGACACTCCTTCGGAGTTAGATGCTTGTTCTGCACCTCACAATGGAGAGCATGGTCATCATTTTCTGGACTTCCTACCAAAGCACACTGCCAGGTCGGCTCCCTGGATTTCATCACGGAAACCACAAAAGAAACACAACGAACTTTCCCATCTACGTCCACAATTCTGCCCTGGACCCAACTCGCGGCCACCTGACGGCCCTCTTAGCTCACTTCTGATGACGTGGTCATTCAAGTCTCCCTCACACCCAACCACCTTGTTCTACCTGCTCCTGAAAAACCTGGCCTGGCCTGTTTGGTGGCTGAGCCACTCCTGGCGACCAAGGATCCACACAAGACCCCAGCAGGTCACTTTTCCCTGAAGGCACCCTCGTGGCCCTTGCCCTTGGACTTTTCCCTGGATCCTCACCATGACCTCCACAGATGGCCACCCACGATCTTGCCAAGGACAATTGTCATGACCTTCACTTCAGCCATTGCTGAGGGCCATTGCCCAGGGTCATGCCACTCATGATCACCTCCAATGACCACTACCCATGACCTTCACCATGACCTCCCACGGCCATCGCCAGGAGACGACTGCAGAAGCTCCTGCTGTGGAAGTGGACCTGCACCCTGGGGTTCAGAGAGCACACCCCAGGACAGACGAGGACCGCGGAGAGCACGGTTCCTGGGAAGGAAATAGATGCGAACTCTTCACAGAGACGGCAGCAGGTGCCAGACGTGGACCAGGAAGAGTGGGAACACGGACAGACCAGGTGCCCTCGATGCCTGGCAGCTCTTGGACACACACTCCAGATCCTCACACAGAGGACGTCCAGCCATGGCCGAGTCGTCCCCTCCCAGAGCGTTGGCCTGGGTGACAGCTCCCCTGTGCAGCATCATGTGCCTCAGCTTACCACGGGGCTCAGACGTCTCCGTCCCCTACCTGAAGGGAACAAGGCCCGTCCGCGAGAGCAAGTTTGGGCAAAAACAAAGATACCATGTACCAATCCGTGAGCTGCCCCCGGCCCAGAGCCGCGGGGAAACGTGGGGCAGAGCCTGGGAGACCCAACTGTTCACTGGCATGACTGGCCACGGTGGGGATGTCTTTGTGGGCTTCGTCCCCGTCCAGCAGCTGGACGCTGCAGCCATTGGCCTCCACTTGAAATGTTGACCTCGGGGTCTGGGTTCCAGCAGTGCTGTTGGGCTGCCCACTGTCCCCACTGCCCTCCATAGGCCTGGCCCTGCTTCCTGTCTCTTCCCACGTCACCCAGCAGGTGGTGGCTGACAGGCCTTCTCAGGACAAAGCTGGACTTTGGGAGGCACAGTCAGCCACACTGCAAAGCTCCTTGCTGTGCTCAGGGTCCTCCGCGCTCTGCTTGCCCGCGCTGCCCCGGGGGAACCTGCCCTCACCTGAGGCAGCGGGGGGTGGGGGGGTGTCTGTACTCACCTGGTCCCAGGGTCTTGCAAACGTGAGGGCTGATGCGCTCTTAAGTCACACGTGAGCGAGTGCCTTCGAGTGTGAGGGAGTGCGTGTGCATGCCCGTGTGCGCAGCACACACAGATGTGCTTGTGAAGTGCACACGTGCCCCGTGTGGCAGGCAAACGCTTCGCTGTGTCCAGATGTGCCCTGGACTGGACGTAAAACACCATCTGCCCAAGTGGGATAAAAGAAGCCAAAACCCTTTCGGTGTTGAAGCTTCCATATAAGAAACCATCTTTTCGTGAATTTTTCTTTACTTTGATGCAATATAGAGACGCACAAATATTAAGGTTGCGAGCTTTAATATTTAACCAGCGGCCAGTCTGGGGAGGTGCGTTTCTCATTTCCACGAGGCCCGTGCAGCAGGGGCTGTTTTAATAGACATCACGCGTTGGGAAGGGGGGCAAGAGCCACGGGGCACAATATGTTCTGTGGGTCACAAGCACACGTCCTAAAGGAGCCGCTGAACTAGAACAGCATCTTCGTTATTAATCCGGAAATTGCGTTTTTAGAACTGATATTGTCGACTACATAAGTCCCTATTTTTTCCCCAGTGGAAATTTTTCCTCTGAAAATCAAACAAACTCCCCTTTGTTCCGTGGAGGTGGAGGCCAGCCCCGGTGGCCGGGCTGCAGTCTGCGTGTCCTTCTGTGGCCAGTCCTCCTTCCAGAGACCTGCTCCTCAGCCATCCCCGAGGGCAGTGACCTTGTAGGTGGCCTGTCCGTGAAGGCAGGACAGTGTGGCTGACTGTGCCTCCCAAAGTCCAGTCGTGGGGCGGTGGGTGACAGGGACAGTGAGGGTGGCTGATGCTGCAGGGGTTCCCTTACCTAGAGGTACAAGGTCAGTCTTGAGTCACACATTGCTTTCCCGATGCATTTTCTAACACATGCGTGGGGTATGGTCCTGGGTCGCTGCCCACCCCAAGCCCAGGAGGCCTTCCACAGAGCCCTATGCTCAGGGAGGCCCACTGCTTTCTGAAGAGGCCCTGCCCCACCCCTCGCCCCACTAAGTTGTCCAGAAGCTGCTGAGGGGCAAAGAAGGGCCTCACCTGAGGGAGCCACAGGTGCACTCCCTGCTCGGGGACAGGGCTCCGGGTCCTGGCTCGGCCTTCCACTCATACCCTTCATCAGTTCCCTGCCTGAGGCTGGGAGTGACCCCACCTGCCCACTTCCCAGGGCTGCCGCAGGCTCAGGGGACCCCAGTGTACTCGTGTGCACACCCTGGACGGCTCGCTCGCACACGTACCCTTTCCTGCAGCCCCCACCCTGTGCAGGACGGCAGCTCAGGGCCAACAACCTGAGGGAGGAAACCCTTCCGGGTGAGCGAGGGCTTGGCCGTGGCTTAGAAAGCATGGGTGTCGAGCTGACCAAAGTGGCCACCGGCCTGCCTAAGAGGGAACCAGACCACATGACCTCCGCTGCATGAGGCGAAAGGGAACAGGCCTGCCAGGGAGGCGCCCAGCACTGGGCACCTGTGGACACGTGTAGAAGCAAGGTCAGGCCACAAGCAGGGAAGGCCCAGCAGAAATGAGAGAGGACCTCAAGCCCACTCCCCTCGGAGGGCCATCTGAGGACAGGCGGGCCTCGCTGGCCACCCCGGCCTTAGGGATGTGTCATCGTGGATGGCCTGCAGTCTGCGCTGCCTAACTCAGCTCCAATAACACGGTCACCAGGTCACCATCGGGTTCCCTGGGGCTCCATAGAGGTAGCTCCTCAGCACCAAGGCAGCTTCCCTTGGCCGCGTGGACGTGAGAACCCAGCATGGCGGCCTCATGTGGAGCTGTGGGCTGGGCAGAGGCCTGCAGCCCTGAGAGGGGACGCTGTCTCCACCCCCGGGCAGAGGCTCCGAGTTACTCGGGTTCTGATGCTGTCACTCAGAGGATGAAAGCACTTCCCCAGTTCCCACCTGGCCCTGTCAGTGTGCACGGCCACCCGCTGTGCCGGGCCCTGCCCCTCTGGGAAGGGACACTTCCTGCCCAGCACCGTGAGCCTCCCCTCCCCTGAGCTTCCTGGAGCCCGACTCAGCCCAAGAAGCATTCGCCTCACCAAAGGCCCAGGGTTTTCTCCACCGCTTTCCCTGGGAACTCTGTGGTGTCCTTTGTGTCTACTGTCACTGGGGTGAATCGTATGTGGTGCAAGAAGTTGACCAAAGCCCGCTTTTCCACCCTAATGAGTCACCATTTGTTCTAGAAAGAACAGGAAGGTTCCCTTTTCTCCACTGAGTTTCCTTCACGCCTTTGGCAACACCCGTCCATGTGCACACCGTCTGTTTCTGGGTTCCCCGGCCACCCTCCTCTTTCTGGGCTGTGTGTGAGGACCGTCCCTGCCCGGCTGCTGCACCTTCGTATCCAGTCCTGGTTCCAGCACTGACGGTCCCCCATCTGTTTCCTGTTTCCAGGTTACGTAGCTACCCAAAGCCCTTGGTCTTTCTCGTGGATTTCAGAAGTCGACTGTCAGTTTCTCCCAACGTGGGCCTGCTGGGACTTTGATTGGCTTTGCACTGGGGAGAGTGGACACCCTGAGGCCCTGGTCTCCCAATGCAGTACCATGCTGAGTCTCTCCATCTACTTAGGTCTGTTTTAATAAGGCTTTTCAGAGATTTGCGATTTTTAACATAAAGCCTTACCCCCTTTATCAGTTTATCTCTGGGCCTGTCCTGTTTTATGATACTTGGAGCCTCACCACTTCAACTTCTGGTTATTGACGGCGTATAAGAACATGACGGATTTCCGCATCTTGACCCCGAGTCCTGCGCCTTGGCTGACCAGCTCACAGTCCTAGCACTCCTGGTGCAGCCTCCGTGGGACTCTACGTGGAGAGTCCCTTCTGAACGCCGCCTCTAGTCCAAAGGCTTCTGTGGTCACCTCGCACAGCCTCGTGCCTGCCTGGCACCTGCGCCTCAGCGTCAGATGGAGCCCTGCACAGGGTGTCCTTGCCGGCCCTGGACCCCGCAGGGACGGTGCTCAGACTCTGGCCACGTGGCAGGGTCAGTGGCCACGTCGTCTTCCTGAAGGTTTGCTGCATTCAGCAACGAAACCACCTCGGCCTCGAGTTTCCTTTGCAAGAAGGTCAGTTACCTATTTTTCACAGATACGTGACTGTTCAGCTTCTGTGTTTCTTCCTGAGTGCACTTTGGTATTTTCTGTATTTCAAGAAAGATGTCCATTTTATTTAAGTTTTAAAATGTACTGATATAATCAAAGTGTCCCAAGTCCCTGCAGGAACGCCCCGGCGTCACTGCCCATCTGTGGTTCTACACCTTTGTTTTTCTGAACAACTTGACCTGAGCTTTGTGAGTTTCGTGATGTCGAGGGATTGGCTCTGAGCTTGCCACTGCTCCCTGACATTTCCTGCTTTCCTACTGGCCAGGGTCTGTCTGATGCTCTTTCTTCTCCTACCTGGAGTCCCGTTGCTCATTTCTTGTGGATTCTGTATGCTCACTCCAGCCCGACGTCTTACTCTGTTGGTTACTGGGAAAAGCATATTGAAATCAATGTTAGTCATCTGGGGTTCGGGATTTACCTTTGCAGTTTCTTCAGTTTTTGCTTTATGTATTTGGACACCTGTTTTATGTTCATGAACATTTAGGATCATCATGCTTTTGGATTATTTTGTCTTTATGAAATGTCCCACTTCATCCCTAGTCATAGCCTTTGCTCTAAACTATGTCTCATGTTAATATAACCACTCCAGCTACCCTATTGACTAACGTCACTTTAATATTTATTTTTATATCCTCTTATTTTTAATCTATTTTGTCGTTTGTTTTGTTTTTTGATTCTAGGGATTGAACACAGAGTGCTTAACCACTGAAACACATCCCCAGCACATTTTTAAATTTTTATTTTATTTGAGACAGGGTCTCACTAAGTTGTTAAGGGCCTTGCTAAGTTGCTGAGGCTGGTCTTGAACTTGAGATTCTTCTGCTCAGCCTCCCATGTCACTAGGATTATAGATGTGCAACACTGTGCCTGGCTGTGTTTGTATTTAAAGTGAGTTTCCTCAAGTTAGCAAATGGAAATTGGGATCTTCTCACAAAAATCTGAAAATCTCTGCCTTCCAAGAAGGGGTTTTGACCACTTACATTTAGTGCAATTATCATGCTGGTTGGTTTTAAGTCTACCAATTTTCCATTTCTTTTGAATTTTCCCACTCTTCTTCTGTGCTTTGTCCTATTTCTCTGTCTTCTCCTGGACCAAGTGCGTTTTAGGATGTATTTCATCTTCTTTACTACCTCACCAGGAGTTCTTCTACCTTCTGGTGTTTTAGTGGCTGCTTAGAGTTTGTAGTGTACGCATTTGGCCTCACAGTCCACTCTGATAGCTCACACCTGGAGTGTGGACACACTGCAGATACGTGTCTCCGTCTTTTCCACCTCTCCTCCCTAGCCTATGTGATGCCCATTTCACTTCCACGTACATTACAACCTCAGATCACATTGTCTCTCTTTTTATAGAGCTTAAACTGTTACCTTTCAGAAATCTGACTAATAGAAAAACCACTGATTACCTCCTGAGTTGCCATTTGGGGCTTTTCTTTCCTTGGTGTAGACCCAGTTTCCCACCCAGATCAGTTTTCTTCCCCCAAAGACACTCGTGTAGCACCTGTAGCCACGCAGGTCTGTTGGTGACCAACTCTTGTCTGTCGTGTGCCTGCACAGTCTGTTTCCCCTGCGTGTCTGGAAGCTGCTCTCACTGCGTAAAGAAGCCTGGGCCACGGTTCTGTCTCAGTGTTTCACGTGGACTCTGCTCGCATCTCACGGACCTTGTCTGTGATTTTATAAACGTGGTGTCACCCTCATTCTTGTTCTTCTGGATACCCTTGGACTTCTCCCCACCCACAGCACATTTAAGATCCTTCTCTGCTGGAGGGGGTGGTCCCACCTGTGTCCCAGAGACTCCGGAGGCTGAGGCCGGAGATTGACAAGTCAAGGTCAGACTCACAATTTAGCAGGACCCTGTCTCACTAAAAATAAAAAGGGCTGGGGTGCGGGTCGGTGGTGAAGCACCCCTGGGTTCAATCCCCAGTGCCAAAAATAAATGATGCATCTTTATCACTGGCTTTATACAATTTGAGGATGACACACATCATTGAAGATTTCTTTGTGACTCTTGTTCATGGGACTTGTTGTAATGCTTGGATCTGTGAGTTTATGATTTTCATAAATTTGGAAATTCTCCAATTACTGATTATTCCATCATCCCCCCTCCCACTTCCTGCTTCTGTCCACACCGGTGAACTCTTGATCAGATGCAGACATTGTCTGTTCTATCTGTTTTTGTACTGGATAATCCTATTCCTCTACATATCCTTGAACATACTCTGTGACAAGGTGTTTATTTGGAAACTGCTTGTGTGACCCTTGCTTCTACTTTTGCTAGATTTAGAATCACACTGGGACCAGAGTGGCGCTGGGTCTGTGGTTAAATTGCTCCTTGCTGAAGTCCCACCCTTCACTTGCTCTTAAGGACACAACTCTGCACTCTGGCCGACAGGAAGGGACACAGTTCCCGCTGCCTGGCCTCCTGTCCCCCATCAGCAAGGCTGCAGAAGGGGGAAGAGCCGTCTCAGCACAGAACAAGGAGCCACCCGGGGCGTAGCTCAGGCACAAGCACGCCACGCTCTGTCGGCCCCGCAGGCGTCCATCCCAGGCACTGCCCACCAGCAGTCCACGCCTCGTGGTCCAGGGAGTGCCGCTCCCTCCCTGCCAGCAGAGACGGGTCACCCCACTCCTCCAGCGCACTGCGGTGTCACCACAAGACCAGCGTGACCTCCGCTGCAGGGTGCCCCCGTGCCGTTCCCAGGGCCCCTCCAAGAGTGAGGGCGCAGACAAGGCCTGGCCGCACCCCTGGGGAAGTCCTGATGTTCCCGTGGTTTACAATGTGCTGGGAGCGCATGTCCTCACCCTCAGGGTCGAAACGCAAAGGGGACTCCCAAAGACCTGTCTCTCTGCTCAGGCTTCCTCCCTACCAGATCCGAGGGGCACGGGACGTAGCTGGGTCTGACTTTTCTTCACCTCCCCCTTGACTAGGAAGTTGTGGAGATCAAAGAACGGAGATGCTGGGCTTCTGACCCTTGTGTCCCGTGAATGTCACCGAGCTTAGAAATGCCTAAGAGAAGCAGAATGAGCCGCCTTCCCCGGGACAGTCACTGTGATGGAGGGGATTTAAGCCCAGGAGTCCGAGGCTCGCTCCGCAGTTGGCGTAGAATGCGGGCTGCTGGGCACTGGTGGCGAGCGGGCGCCGCCACCTGCGGTACTGCTGGTGGGTGATCACAGACGTCTGGAACTTCTCAGGCAGAAGTGACAGCTCTTGAGCCTTTGCTAAGGGCGGGCAGCAGCACATTCCCAGCATAAGGAAAGCAAGTGGAAGGAAGCCTCCGTCCCCCGCGTCAGGTCACCCGCACATGTGCGACACCCGCTTCCCTCAGCGAGGAGCTGGTCTTCACCGAGGCAAGCCCAGCGTCCTGCAGCAGCGTCAGTGACGGCCTTTGGTGCCCCCCGAGTGCCCCGGGGCCCAGCCACGCACTGCAGTCAGTCATGCGCTGGCTTCCTTCTAACCATTCACTGTTAAACTGTTGGTTCACGTAAGTCTTTTCCTTCTTTTTGTTGAGATAAAAATCCACTGTTTTATCCACTTTAAAGTCCACAATTCAGTGGCTTTTACTAAACTTGCAATGTCATTAAATCAACACCATTAATTCCAGAGCATTTACTCACCTCGGAAGGAGCTGCGTAGACAGCGAGGAGCGCTCCTCATTTCCTGTGCTTGGAGCCCTGGCAGTCAACCTTTGGGGTTCTGCCTGTGTGGCTCTGCCTTCTCTGGGCATGTCCCTAAGTGGGATCCTGCAGTGTGTAGTCTCCTGTGGCTGGCTCCTTCCTCTCAGCACGATGTTTCCAAGGCTCATCATGTTGTCACATGTACTGAGACTCCATTCCTTTTCATGGGTGAATAATATTCTGCTGCGTGCACTCATCCCAGTTGGATTACTCCAGTGGTGGACCATGGGTGGTTTCCATCTTGTTGTTATTACACATAGTGCAATGAACAGGTTTCTGTTTGAACATCTGCCCTTAGTCCTCTGGGTGTGCTCCTAGGAGTGGGATCTCTGGATCACAGAAGGAGACTGAGTTTAGCTTTGGGAGGAACCGTCCACAGCTGCCCTATTGTACCTGCCTCGAGGCAGTGTGTGAGGGTGCCAGGTGGTACTCACTGTCTTCCTGTGATCACTCTGTCGCTGCCGTTACTGAGGCCAGCCTGGTGGGCGTCGAGGGGGGCCTCGCTGTGGTTGAGGGTCGGGGTGAATGTCACACACTCATCGGCAGTCTGCTCATGTCCTGTCTGAGCTTCCTGTCCAGGGGCTCCGCCCACTCCAGGCGGCTCCTCCTCTTCCTGTGGCTGGATGTTTTGATCCCGTTCTGCACACTGAACCCCGTGACTCGCAGCCCTCCTCCCTGTGCAGGGCTGCTTCCCTCTGCCCAGGGTTCTTCAAGGCACACTGTCCTCTTGACGAAGCCGAGGCCCCTCCCCTCTGCTGTTGGGCTGTCCTTCAATGTCCCGATACGGAGCACGCATCTCTTCCAAGGCCGGGAGGCGTGCACCTGTCCACTCCTGGCCATGTGTGGCCATGGCTCTCAGGGGTCATCTTTGGGCCTTTCTGAGTAACTCCTCACACTGGGCGAGGCGGGGTCCCAATCAAGCCCCGATCTGGACCAGCCGTGCCCAGCCCCGCTTGTTGGAAGAGCTGTCTTTGTTCCCAAGCCGCTGACCAGGCCGTGGGCTCTCTGGGCTGCACTTCTGCTTTCTGGGCCTGGGCATCTGTCCTGTCTGCTCCGTGCTGTTTTCACATTTCGGGGTGAACTGGGAAGTGGGGTTTGTCAAGGTCGTTCTGTATCTTCAGGGCTCCTTGAAATCCCATCCAAATATTAAGACCAGCTTTTCCATTCCTGAGAAAAAGTAAACCCTTTGGGATTTTGACCAGGACCACTTGAGCACCCAGGGATATTGTCCCCACATTGACAGCACTGTCACCCACGAGCGTGGGCATTGCACCCCATGCTGAGTTTCCCCCACCATGCCTTCAGGATCTCGTGTATAGGCCCTGCTCCTCCAGGTGAGTCGGCTCCTCGGGGTGAGTCTGCTCCTCCGGGTGAGTCTGCTCCTCCGGGTGAGTCTGCTCCTCCGGGTGAGTGTGCTCCTCCGGGTGAGTGTGCTCCTCCGGGTGAGTCTGCTCCTCCGGGTGAGTCTGCTCCTCGGGGTGAGTCTGCTCCTCCGGGTGAGTCTGCTCCTCGGGGTGAGTGTGCTCCTCCGGGTGAGTGTGCTCCTCGGGGTGAGTCTGCTCCTCCGGGTGAGTTGCTCCTCCGGGTGAGTGTGCTCCTCCAGGTGAGTGTGCTCCTCGGGGTGAGTCTGCTCCTCCGGGTGAGTCTGCTCCTCCGGGTGAGTGTGCTCCTCCGGGTGAGTGTGCTCCTCGGGGTGAGTGTGCTCCTCCGGGTGAGTGTGCTCCTCGGGGTGAGTGTGCTCCTCCGGGTGAGTCTGCTCCTCGGGGTGAGTCTGCTCCTCCGGGTGAGTCTGCTCCTCCGGGTGAGTGTGCTCCTCCGGGTGAGTGTGCGCCTCCGGGTGAGTCTGCTCCTCCAGATGAGTGTGCTCCTCCGGGTGAGTCTGCTCCTCCGGGTGAGTCTGCTCCTCGGGGTGAGTCTGCTCCTCCGGGTGAGTCTGCTCCTCCGGGTGAGTCTGCTCCTCGGGGTGAGTGTGCTCCTCCGGGTGAGTGTGCTCCTCGGGGTGAGTCTGCTCCTCCGGGTGAGTCTGCTCCTCCGGGTGAGTTGCTCCTTCGGACGTGCTTACTGCTGGGTGTTTTCTTCTTTGATCGTGTTGGGAGCAGAACTGCCTCATAACTGCCATCAGGCTGCCATGGTCTCTGATGAGCAGAGCGCAGCCTCCTGTGTGTGCCCCGAGACCTGCTGGCCTCTAGTAGGAGCTCCAGGGTCCTCCCCCGGAGCTGCGGTCAGGGGTGTGGCGTGTGCAGAGGCAGCTCTCCTGTTCACTTCAGCGCCTGCGCCTCCTTTCCTGTGCGACTGTTATGCTGCCCGGAAGCCTGAGGATGGCCCCCACCTGCTGTGGTCTTCAGTGTCACCACCTGGCCCCGTTGGCTGTGGCCCTGCCACCAGTGTGGAGGGAGTGTTGGAGAGGACGCTGCCTTGACTTTAGGTCTCCACTGAGTAGCTGTCAACTCCAAGAACAGAACGACTTTTAGTTGTCAACACGGCGCCAACTGTGGGGACCCTTCAGCTGGATGTAGACGTCTCAGTGTTCAACACTGTGACTGTCCAGAAACACCCTCAACGGGACCAGTCCTCCACTTGGCCACCCTGGTCACCATTTTCAGAACCTCCTGAGAATGAAGCTATCCCAGGACCCAAGAAACACTCAGGATGTCTTCAGAAAGGCTTTCCCAGAACACACAGGCCAGTGTGGCTCAGCTCACTGTGGGCTCTGCCCATGACCCAGCAGAAGTGAAAGGGTCACAGGAGGAAGGTGTGGGGTGCTCCTGGCCCCAGCCTCACCCCGAGCTCCGCGCTGTCCCCAGCCCGGAGCCCGCAGCAGCAATGCACACCAGCCGGTCGCACAGGCACTCACAGTCTCACGCCAATCATGGAGGATGGCGCTCCCAGAGCAGGGTGGCTGTAGGCACACCTCCACACCTCTGCAAAGTCACCAAGTCCTAAGCCTTGCCCTGAGAGTCAGGGACTCTGCAGGGGTCTTCCGTGCTGAACAGAGCTCTTGGCTATGATCACTCACTCATCTAACCCACGTGGTCAAGCTCGAGGACCACCCAGGCCTCAGGTGTTGGGCCCGTGAGTTGGAAAGAGGCCTCTGTTCCCATGTGAGGGCTCGGGGTCCAGCACACTGAACCCGGATGCTGTGGTTAGCACCCTGCCCACACACAGCCCTTCACCATGGCAACCCAACCTCCCTCAGGCGCATGGCACGTCCCTTCTGTCTGCTTTCCTGCCGCTGACCTGTCAGCCCATTGCTCACTGCTCATGAGGGTGTCACCGGCTCATTGGATCATCACAACCCTCAGCTGACCTGCCCAGTAACGGGTTATGCATCAAAGCTTCCTATGCAGTTCTCTGAAGCTGGTCTCCCAAGATCTCTTTTTGACTCCGTGGCCACACCCTCCTGAGCTGTTCAGTGGGCTCCGGCTGGACGGAGTGAGCCCACATCAGGGCTCCAAGGAGAACACATAGCTCCCCGTAAGCACCCACCCAGCTCAGTGCCCTTGGGCTCGAGACAATGCAAGGTGCTCCCAAGTCCCCAGAGGAAGGGCACATGGCCACCTGCTCTGGTCCACTTGGCAAGCACAGCCAGGAGGGGTTCCGTGAAGACCGGAGGTCACACTGAGGAGCCACCCACATGTGCAGACGGACCACAGGTACAGGTGATGGGCAGTGGGAGCAGCCGCCGCAGGCCCAAGGGCTCTGTGCACGTACTCCCAGAGATCGAGCACACGTCCTAGAGGACGGTGGAGGCCCAGCAGCAGGACCCAGAGGTCTGAGAATGTGAGACCAGCCTTCAGGACCTCTCCAGGACAAGCCTGCAGCCAGCCACTTACGCAAAGCCAGGAGCCGTCTCTACCACTAGGGGAGGTCCCCACACACCCAGAGCAAGCGTGGAGCCGTGGTGGGCCTCGTCTCCACTCAGGAGGCCCCAGGAGGAAGCCCAGAGGCATCTTCACGAGGAATCGCCCCTGTGCACAGAGCACTTGGCCCAGCCCCTGCTCATACGAGGCACAGAAGAGGCGCCCAGGTTCTTGGACGCTCCGTGCCTGGTGAGGAGCAGAGAGACGAGAACAGACTGCAGAGCACCAGCGCTTCTGACTCACCCCACACTGTGGGGACCCCAGGCTGACCCCAAGGACTTCAGGGGACAAGCCTGCTTCTTTTGGCTCCCTCTGGTGGCATTTCCACTGAGTGACCTCTCCAGGGCCACAGCGCCTTCCACGGCTGCGTCCAAGCTCATCTGCATTTCCAGAGTCAGAGGCTACTCCTCGGGACTGACATCTGCTTGCCTTGGGCCTCCCAAATGGTCAGGACCAGAGGCAGAATTTTCTCTGAAGAGCACATTCCCAGAGCACCCCCACTGTCAAAGGCAGAACCCGGAGACACCCGTGGGCCAGGGGCCAGGAGGTGAGGCGGGGCCTGAAGGGGAGACCTTCTGGAACGTGCCATGCACTCAGAAGCTGGGATAGAGAGGCCACCACACGCCTGGGACAGCTATGCCATGTCTCCACATTGTAGGAGGGGGTTGCTGTGTCCCCACGTTGTAGGAGTGGGCTGCCGTGTCCCCATGTTGTAGGAGTGGGCTGCTGTGTCCCCAGGTTGTAGGAGGGGGCTGCCGTGTCCCCAGGTTGTAGGAGGGGGCTGCCGTGTCCCCACATTGTAGGAGGGGGCTGCTGTGTCCCCAGGTTGTAGGAGGGGGCTGCGGTGTCCCCAGGTTGTAGGAGTGGGCTGTGGTGTCCCCAGGTTATAGGAGGGGGCTGCCGTGTCCCCACATTGTAGGAGGGGGCTGCCTGCTCTAACAGACAGACGTGAGGGTCGAGCCCCAGAAACTGTGCTTCTCTCCCCATTCCCAGAACTGTGTTCCGGGGCGTGAAGGTCTCGGCTCCACACGGGCACCTAGGCCCAGGCTCTGCAGCCCTCACACGTGGCCCCTGAGTTGCAGCAGCGTGGGGACGGGGAGCAGAGGGCAGATCCATGGGCCCAGACTGGGAGCAGCACGCGTCTCCCACACCATGAGCCACTGGTTGGAACCGAGGGGCAGGGAGACCTGAATTTGGCTGTGATCTGGCTAGCTGACCTAACCCAGATCTGGGCCAGACCGGTTGTCCATAAAGATGGTGTAAAACGAAAGTGCCCGCCCCGTCAGTCCAGCCACGCCCTTCCTTCCCACGGAGAAGCTGGAGGAGACCTGGGTCTGGGGAGGAAACGCTCACAGTGCCTCCTCAGGTGGGTGGCTCGGGAGTGGCTCCTGCGTCCCTGACTCTGTTCCGCGCTGGAGTTCCTGCTTCCCGGGAGCCTTCCTGGAGGCTCACCGGGGCTAGAGGCACAGGACCAGCGACTCAGGGTGCTAATGCACATTCCTGAAGCTGTGGCTGCGGCTGCCTTTTAGGACACCTGCCTCTGGAAGGGACACTTCCGGCCCCAGGTTTCCAAAGGTGAGGGACTCTGCTCCTCTTACCAGGGCTGCCTGACTGTAAGCGGCTGGAAAGCAGGCACCAGCCTCGCGCTGCCCTCGGAGCAGTGCCCGCTGCCGAGTGAACCCCCAGAGCCCAGTTAATATTTAACGGTGGAGATGGCGCTCTCCCAGGCGACCCTGGCCTCCATTAGCCGCTCTGCCGCTCTGCTCCTGCGTGGATGTGTCAAGTCACATCCATCTGCGCCCACATTGCTCCGCGGGTCTCAGGGGCTGAGAAATCGGTCAGTCGTCAAACGTTGCCACGGCTCGTTCTCACACAATTTGCCCCATGATTACACCCAATGATGCAAATAGTCCGACTCAGATGCGGTTAATCTCTGATTCAGTCCAGGACTCCTGTTCCTTCCAAGTTTATGTGTAGGGCTATTTTATTAAAACACAACTGTAAGAGAAGGGGCTCAGTAAAATGAGTTCAAAAAAGAAGATAACAATATTTTTTAACTTTCAAGTGGTTATCACAAAAATATTTCTAAACACTTTGCATGGACTTACAAGTTCATGAAGACAGTGATTTGGGAAAAGGCAACATGGGGGAAGAGCCAGACCTGAATCGTGAGGAAATAGTCAAGACTAGAAGGTCTTTAGATGCAGCAGGAACTGGCCCTGGGAGATTGCAAAAGGCGAATTCTGCTTTCTTTCTGAGGGACCGTTTAAGGCTCTGAGGATGCTCTGTTGCATGTGTGTAGCGTCAGAGAAGACAGATATGCTTTTCTTCCTTTCTTGACAGAATTCCCCCAAAGACACTGTGAAGTTTATTTCAACCTAACTTTGCAATCGACAGGACCTTGGTGTTGGGCACCAGCCAAGCTCGGTGTGGCCAGCCGTCCTGCCTGCAGCAGACAGGTGTGAAGTCCCAACGACACAGCATCCTCAGCCCCACCTCTGCCCTGTCCTGGCTGCCCAGCCGTGCTACTCCTGCCAAGTCTCCTCTGCGATGCTCCTGGCTGCCAAGGTCCCACAGTGCACAGGCAACCAGGGATGGCGCAGCAGCCTGGGCACAGGAGGCTGTGCAGATCACGGCTCACCATTGCTCCTGATGCCAGAAGACTACAAGAAAACAGCTCATATCCGAAAAACAGGAGGAAAGAGCCATGGAGTGGCATCTGTGCACAGCCCCCTCGGAGCCGCCCCTGAGTCAGACACTCCCCACCCCCCACCCATGTGGGTGCCGCTCTCCTGAGCCAGAGCAAGACCCACGTGGCCAAGCAGACCTGCCCACAGCGCAGAGCTGCTCACAGAGGCCCTGCCCTCTTGGACAGGCGTCTGCAGGATGGCTGGTCACAGCATCCTGTGTGACACTGCTTCCAGGGGGAAGGTGGCAGTGGGAATGGGCACTAACCTCCCACACACCGAGGAAGTGTTCCCAAGGAGGATCCAGGTGCGGCTCAGCCTCAGAGGAGAGTCTCACTTAATCCTGACCTTTTCACGTCAGTGTGACCCTAGGGCTGCTTCTGATTGTCCTGAGGCGAGGACCTCTGTGCCCCTACCGACCGGCACCCACACCCAAGCACAAGACCAACACAAAGGTAAGGAACGCAGGAGGCCCAGATGGCCCTGCCCAGCGCTCGGTCCAGCGAGGCTGGCGGAGAGACCAGCACCGGGACCCCGGGATGCCCACCCCTGTTTGGAGGATCCCGAGTCACCCCGTGGCCAGGATGTCATGTTGATTCATCAGTTTTAGGATGACTATGAGGACTTTATGAACAAAGATCACTCTTCTGAAAAGTGGTTTCCCTGAGTGTTTTAGACTGACAGATGTCACAGTCTCACGGCACCGCGGCTCAGGATCCCTTTGGTGTCCAAGTCACACAATCTGTCTGAATTCTTCATCAAATAGACAGTTCTCTGATTGTCTTGTTTTTTTTGTTTTTGGGTTTTTTCTTTTTTAATTAGAAAAAAAAAATCACGATTGTCTTTATTGGAGGAACTGAGGTCTCCTGGTCCCCGGATGGGAAGTAAGAGGTCAAGTCTAGCTTCAGTTCACCCCCTGGACTGCACGCCAGGCATGGAGACCAGCTGCTTTCTGTGTCCTGGAGAAAGCCACCTCCACAGAAAGGGGCTTCCTGCCAGCGGAGGTCGGCCAGCGTGAGGACGGCTGCCCAGGGGAGCCTGGGAATGTCTCCCGCGGAGGGGCCCCCGACGCGCTGGCAGACGCACTTCCTGCGCTGGAGCTGGTCCTGGATAAGGCACCACGCGCTCAGCCCCATCTACATGGCAGACACCAGGGAGCGGGCGGGCCAGCTGCCCCGGGCACCGCGCCTGGAACCTTCCTGGGGGGGGGCGGGTACACACCCGCGAGCTCAGCCCTTTGGGCTGCTCGGGTTTCACATCTCCGTCCTCCTGGCGTCCTGCCCAGCCGAGCCGTTCTTCGCGTCCTGTGGGCCAGCACCGTCCAAGGGAAGCAGAGCAGAGGCACAGATGCGTTCTTGCATTTTCCATGGCTACGTTAAAAAATAAAAAGAAACAGGTGGAAGTGATTTTAATAACGTGTCCCACTTAACCCAACACACTCAGGACTCATCGTCTCACATGTACTTGGTGCTAAAATATCACTGAGACCCTTGCCCTCTCCCTGCACTGTCTCTGGCACCGGCACATACATGACCTGTGGGCATCCCAGCGCGCTGAGGGGGAGGGGGCGCAGGGACTGTCACACCAGGCAGCAAGCTCCAGGCAAGCTGGAGTGACCTGCTGTGATCAGTACACACCTGATCTGGAGTTTTTCCCAATTAATGCATTTATTTCCTTCTGTTTTTTTTTTCTTTTGACTTCATTGAATTTCTAAAGGAGAAAGGGTGCAGCGCAGGCTGGGCCTCCACCCAGCTCCCTCCAGGGCTCAGCGGTGGTGCAGGAGCACAGCTAAGAGAGTCAGACGTGACCACCAGGACGCGTGGGTGGTGATGTCCCGCGTGCATCAGTTTGGCTGCCTGGGACAGGCTCTCCGCTGCTGGAAACCTGCTGAGAAGAGCCTCCCACTGCCCGTCCCAGGGTGGGGCACCGGCTTCTGTGCTCAGCCAGCAGCATCTTAAGAGAAACTCAATAATACGTTTGCACCCTACGTCACCCAGACACAGGTGACAACAGCCAGCAATCTCGTAAAATGGGGATGCAGACAATGCCTGCTTTCTGCCCGTGGTGGGTGGGGCCCTGTGGCCCGCGCGTCAGCGACAGCACTCCCACCTGAGCCTGGTCCTGAGGGCAGAGCAGGGCTGCCTGGAAGATGCGGGCAATGCCACGCACGGCCAAACTGGGCACGCTCTCCGGGTCCCAACTTCAAGGGATGTGAGGACAACTTGTAAGGGAGGGCTGCTTTGGATGGTGGTTGGCCGAGGGCACCAGGCGGCCAGGGACAGCCCTCCAGCTCCCACAGCTGGCCGTGTCCCTGAGAAGGTCGTCACCTTACCTCAGGCCGAGAAGGTTGCCTACCAAGAGCCCCCTACACCCTCTGGGCACGGTCCACCAACTACCTTTCCCTGCCTGCCCTGTCACCCCTCTGCGTGTACCTGCTCCTGCCCTGCCTGTCCCCTCCCACCTGCTCCTGCGTTGCCTGTCCCTCCTATGCAGCTACCTGCCCATCCTGTCCCAGCCTCCCTGGGCCAGTGGAGGTGTGTCGGTGGGATTTTATCTACCTACATTTTCTGTCATTACAATTAAAACTGAGAAAAACCCTAAAATTTGATCAATTCATCTTAAAATAACCATAATCAATTTTAACCTTGTTGGTTATTATTCATGTATTTTTTTTAACCATTTAGAAAGGGTGAAAACCATTCCCAGACTCTGGCCATCAGATGCCAACCTCGAGGCAGGCAGCCTCTGGCCACATCTCCCCAGCCGACAGCACGTGACCTAGTTCCACTGAGGTTCCACCCAAGACACCTGATGTGACACACAGCCCTGAGCAGGAGCTGAGGAGGCTCACCTCATCCGGCGTCTCCTCCATGAGGTCACGAAACAGCTCCTCAGCCCCAGGCTCGGGCCATTTAAACAGCAAGTGGACCTACAAACTTGGGAACAATGTTGAACCTAGGACGCCCAGTGGACCTTAGAGAGGACGAGGCTCCAGGACCTAAGGCAGGATGGCGAGTCGGCCTCCCTCCACTGCGCCCCACATGTCTGCAAGGACCACAAAGCTCAGAGCTTGGGGCGAATGTGCACTTAGTGAGTATGAGAACCCACCCACCCGGAAGGAGTGATGGGCCCCAAGGGTGGAGCTCCAGGTCTGGAGGGGACGGGGAGGCCACAACAGCCCTGGGCCGGGCCCTCGGGGAGAGTGCCTGGAGCGAGCTGGTGGCTGCAGAAGGCCTCCCGAAAGCCAGGCCCCCACAGAGCCTGAGACCACCGGCTCCTCAGGTCGGCAGCACTGAGGCTCCCAGCCCGGGGGCCCGGCCCACCCAGCAGCAGGGACACACACGAGGCCTCGGGGGAATGGTGCACCATCAGGGCCAGCACCTTCCTCGGGCGGGTGGACACCTGGCCACGAGACCTCTCCCAGCAGGACACCTGGGTTCTCCGCGGTTGTCCGGTCTGTCCTGGGAGGCTCCAGGAGGCAGCTCTCCCTGTGCAGCGTTCCAACGACTCAGTTGTCACTTAATAAGGAGCAGCTTGGGCAGACCAATTCCTACTGGAAGAGACACAGTGAACAAGGCCTTCTTCAGGGATCTGGGTGAGGGGCACTTGGAAATTGCTAGTTGAGATGGGCTCAGGTGACATGCAGGATCTGGGTCCCGATGCCTCAGGAGACCAAGTCTCCCTCTGCCCCTTGAGCCACTGCCAAGCGCAGCCCCACCCCCAAGGGGCAGCCTACACTGAGGCCAGGTGCACAGCAGTGGCTCCCACGAGGACATACGTGGCCCAGGTGGGGGCTTTCGGGGCCACATTTGTCCAGTCTGCAAGAGGTCAGTCAGGTTTAGCCAGAGAATATGTTCCCTCTGGCAAAGAGCACACCTGTGCTCAGCCACACCAGAGCAAGTGGCATTCCACAGATCACCCCCCCCATGGTCACAATGGAGCAGGGAGGTCAGAGCAGGGCGACCTGTTGTCACTCGTGTCACAGCAGGGGGACGTCCTGTGTTGTCACACACTGGGTGGTGGTGGTGGTTGGCTGGCTTCACCTCAGTCAGGTGAGCGTGGATAGGAACTGACCAGGGCTGTGGCAGGTCACCTGACAGCTTCCTGGTGTGGTCCCTTTGGCTGCCATGACAGGCGACATCTTGGCTTAGGAGCAGCAGACACAGTGTCACAGTCGTGCAGCTGGACGTCCTGAGCCAGGACCCACAGGCAGCCACGGGGAGGACTTCCCCTGTCCCAGGACACCTTCTCACCACAGCACTGCCCCAGGGCCAAGCGCGTGGAACCACAGCGTCGGCTGAGAAGGGAGAGGTGGACCACCAGGGCCAAGGCGCGTTGAACTGGTGTTGGCGCAGGAATTGACGTGACCACAAAACAACAGCGACCAGAAGCAGGCTCACCAGGTAGGGGTCACCTGTGGAGAGGTGTGCTGGGGACAGTGGCAGCTTCACAGAGCACAGCTGTGCGATCTGAGACCCACGTGGAAGGCCACACGGAAAATCACCTCATAGCAGGCAAGGAACGTTGAGGGGCGATGCCAGCTCCTGGGCTGGACCCCACGTGTCCCTCAGAGGCTCGAGTGCTGACAGCCGGGTCCTCAAGGCAGCAGTGCTCAGCGGAGGGTCTGGGGTGGTGACTGCATCAGGAGGCTCTGACCACGTAAGGGGACTGATCCTCGGATGGCTTCATGGCGTAACTGGCTGTCGGAGGTGGTGGACCCAGGAAGGGTCCTGGCTGGGAGACAGGGCTCTGGGGCTGTGCCCCTAGTACATTTGGGCCCAGCCCACCTGTCTCTGTGCTCTCTTCTCTGTCCCCTCCCTCCCCTTCCCGGCCACGATGGCTGAGCAGCTCCGCTCCCCACATGCTCCCTGCCAAGACGTCCTGGTCCACCACAGGCCCAGGGCCACTGGAGCCCAGCAAGCGCAGACTGCCAGCTCTGCAGACATGACCAAGCAGACCTTTCCTCCTCCTTTCTCAGGAGCTTGTCACGTGACTGACCCTCGCCTGAAGGTCGATGGCAGAAGCGAGCAGGTAACAATGACAAAACTTGCCAAGGTTCACACGGGGGAGTTTTCCATGACTTCAGAGGGAAGGCGCGGGGTGCTCACCACAGGCGACACGGCACGTGAAGGCCCCCCACCGCAGGACACCGGAGCGCGGGGACAGGACCTGCACCAGGAAGCAGTCCCCACATGCAGCTCTCTGCCATGTGCAGGCCATCGTTTAGTGATTCCTCTCTGAACCAATAAGGAAAAGACAGACACCCAGAGGCCCAGCACGTGGCCAAAGGTGCTACCCAAAGGGGTGCAGGCAACGGGAACACAGGGTGAGCTCATGCCCCATCAGCCAAGGTGGACACACTAATGAAGACCAGCAGTCGGTCCTGCTGGGGTGAAACCAACAAGCAGATGCAGGTGGTGACCATGCACTGGAAGGATCTGAGCAACTGGGCGCTGCCCCATGCCAGCACAGAAGACGAAGGTCGAGCACGCTGGAAAGCAGGACCTGATCGCACTCAGCCCAAGCGACCTGCAGCCTCCACAGGGAAGACCCAGCAGCCTGCACATGAGGGTCATCAAAGGGGTGTTTAAGGGGACTCCTGAGGCCATTCACAGGACCCCCACGCCACCCACAGCAGGACAGAAAAACAATCATGGCACCAGGTGAAGCAAAACACATGCCCACAGGGCAGGATCTAAAGGACCTGGCCATGACAGCAAGTGGACTTCACCAGCAGAACTGAGCAAGAGGCCAGACAGGCAAGACCACACCTGTTGTGGTTTAGATAGGAGGTGACCCTCAAAAGCTCACATGTGGACCATGCAAGAGGGTCTAGAGGTGAAATGACCGGTCACGAGAGCCTTGACCAGTCAGTGTGCTCATCCCCTGTGGGGACTGTGTGGTGGTAACTGGCAGGTGGAGTGGGGCTGGAGGAGGTGGATTGGGGGGTCCTGCCTTTGGGGTTTCTGTTCTGTCTGTGGCCAAGGGAGCTCTCTCCACTTTCAGGTTCCATGTCCTGAGCTGCTTTGCCCTGCCCCACCCTCCACCGTGACATTCTGCCTCCCTCTGGGTCCAGAGCAGTGGAGTCCACCATTTAAAGACTGGGACTGTGAGCGACCTTTCCCTCTCTAAAATTGTTCCTGTCGGGTCTTTTGGTCACAGAAACAACAAACAACAACAACAAAAAATTCCTAAAACAGCATCCTGCATGACCACTCACGGAGAGGTCAAGATCATGCATGACCATGCTGCTTTGGGACACCAGGGAGGGGCCCAGCGTCCAGGTGTTAGGGGCTGAGGGTATTTAATGAGCTAATCAAGGTCAAATTTTGTGGAATGCAGTGTTTACTTTGTGAAATATACTTTTATATATGTAGTCATACTTTAATAACCTAGTCTGTTTGAAATCCAGTTGGGATAGAGAGATTGTGTCAGGGAGCAGTTATTTTAAATGAATCCAAAACACTGGGTGCTGGGTGCATTCAAAGCACAAAAGGAGCTCTGTGGACCTGCAGACTAAGAAAATGTTTCATGAGAGGCTTACACAGCGTGCCCTTAAAAAGCAGGTAGGGGGTAAACAGCAAGATGGCAGTGGATCAATAGATGATAGATAGATAGATAGATAGATAGATAGATAGATAGATAGATAATTGATAGAGAGATGATAGAAGATAGATGGATGGATAGATAGATGATAAATAGATGATTTATAGAGAGATATGATAGAAGATAGATGGATAGAGATAGAGAGAGAAGGATAGATTGATAGATGAGATAGATAGATAGATAGATAGATAGATAGATAGATAGATAGATAGATAGATAATTGATAGAGAGATGATAGAAGATGGATGGATAGATAGATGATAAATAGATGATTTATAGAGAGATATGAGAGAAGATAGATGGATAGAGATAGAGAGAGAAGGATGGATAGATAGATAGATAGATAGATAGATGATTGATAGAGAGATGATAGAAGATAGATGGATGGATAGATAGATAGATGATAAATAGATGATTTATAGAGAGATATGATAGAAGATAGATGGATAGAGATAGAGAGAGAAGGATGGATGGATAGATAGATAGATAGATGATAGATGGATAGATAGGAGAGAGGGATAATAGAGACATGGATGGATAGATAGATGATAGATGGTGGGAAATAGATGTACATAGGTGATAGATCACAGAAGACAGAAGACACAGGGGACATAGGAGATACACAGTGGATAGATGAGAGATGTGGTAGGTGAATGTAATAGAAGCAGAGATAGCAGTATAGATGATAGAGGGTGGGTGGATGGACAGATGTAAATAAGTAGTAGTTACCTCCTCTCCAACCCCATGTTCCATGTGTGGTGGGTGGTGTTGGGGGGCAGCATGCGTGCAGAGAGCCTGGGTCCCACCCTGATCAGAGCCAGAGTGATCTCTTCAAAACTCATAAGGGCAGAGAGGGCAGTTACCAGAGAGTCCAACTTGTGCAACAGGGGCTTGGCTTCTGGGCCCCTCTGGCCCCTGGCTTCTCAGCACGAGGCCTGGTGGCCCCAGGCAGGTGTGGGCCATGAAGTTGGGGAAGGCGCTGGGGCTCTGCAGGGTCCCACCTTCTGTCCACCCCACCCTGCTCCATCTGAAACTCCACGCTGTGGCCATGCTCGGGCCAAGCCATGGAAGAGACACCCTGAAAACCAACACCTTAGCCAGCTGGCTCTGATTTCAAATCTGCTGTTCACTTTCTTCCAGGGGACAACGGGGACCATCCCACGAGAGGAGGTGTTTCCAGCCTCCCTGGAATTCAGTGGAACGGCCAGGCTGTGGCTTGTCACTCACCGTGAACATTGGTATGCAGGGCTCGGCCTCCTTAGCATATCCTGAGATCTGCATAGACTGCCTGTGCTTCAAAGTCATGGGGCGCTCATCCATGATGCCTCCTGACTCCATCTCCATAAGCTGTCCGCCCTGATCCTGGCCTGCCACATGCCATCAGGACATGCAAAGCAGGCGCGAGGGGGAAGCGCTGCGATTCACTGGTGACTGCTGACATTCCGCAGGCCTCAGTCCAGACAGAGAAGAAAGCAACAGCGATAACACGGTGACCACAAACACGAAGAAGCCCTCCACGCTGCCCTGAAACTCCCAGGAAGGCTCCGTGTGCAGGCGCCAAGTGGGCCTGAGGGTCTCGCCACAGCTCGTGCTTCTAATCGAGCCAGCCAGGAACTGTCCAGGTCTCCCGGGGACGACTGTGTTCCCCACCCAGCCCCCAGCGTGCCCTGCAGAGTGCCCATCATCCTGGGGCTCAGGAGCTGTGGACGCAGAAGGAGCATCCATGCTCTTTGGTGTGAAGGGTAAATGAAACAACGCTGTGTGAAGCATAGCTCCAGGGGACATGCAGGGTGTGAGGAGGGGACATAATGACCCTTGCACAGAACCTTTTCCATGTCCTGGAGACACTGGTGCAGGTGAAGGAGGAATGAGAGGGGTTCATGGGGACAGTCATCTGGGCCCCGAGGCTGCAGTGCCCTGGGTCCACCACCTCCTCTCTACGTACCTAGAACCTGCTCGGCTGTACACTGTCCTTCCTCCTCCATCCTGAGGCACCTCTGGTCACTGCTCTGTCTTCCCTGGGCCTCAGTGGACGTAGGGCTAGGCACACTTCCCTTCCGACAAAGGACCTGCCCCTCAGCCAGCTCCCAGGAATCGGTGGAATAGTGTGTGGTTAACATGGCAGTGGGATGGAACTGCCTGGGCACCGTGATCCCCAGCACACTGAAAGACTGTGGGTCAAGTTTTTGCTTTATTTTGTTTGGTTTGTGTTGCTTTGTGTTGCTGGGTTCTGAGCCAGGCCTCCCACTTAGGGAGCCCTCTGTGAATACCCCTGATTTGTTCTGAAAAAATGGGACGAACACAAGACCTGTGTGATAAGCTTGATCAGGAGTTTTTGATTACTTGATTGGAAAGACCTGAGAATCTTGTGTTACGACAGAGAAACAGGAAGTAACTTCCCTACGGCAGAAACAGCAAGAAGCCCACCATTTTGGACCCTTCAACACAGATTCTCCAGGTACACGACATAAAGCCAGTGAAAACGATTCACGTCAACCCCACTAATTGGCAGGCATTATGCTAAACAGCCGCCAGCTCAGTTTCAATGATATTTTCCACGTGTTTTCTGTCATAGATGCCATGGTGGAACGGAGAACGCGGCCCCTCTGGAGGCCCTGGGAGCCAAAGGAGGAGCTGTGCCCACTGTCTGAGGCATCCCACGTGCCCACTATTCCCGGGAAAACCAGACTGTGGGCCCCCAGAGGGGGCAGCCTGGCCCTGCAGTGCTGCAGCCTGTGTGCTTCCCTTCCTGGGAGGTCACTGGGGCTCAGGGCCACGGCCAGGGCACGACTGACCTCCAGCCCCTCGGATGGGCCCCCCAAGGCCCGACGTTTAGCAGGACAAGTCTCACCTCCGTCCCTGATCAGGCTCCTGATGCCGTCCAGTCACATGAGTGCCTTTCAGAACCTCACAGGCACCAAGCTGCACATGATTACCTCTCGGATATCAGCCTGGAAACACAGAAGGGTCCCTTAAAATCATCCCGAGAGACGTGGCGACGCCCCATCGAGGGCTGAGCTGCACCAGGACCCAGGTGACAGCAGCACAAGTGTGGGCTCCTCACACACACTGGGCGTAGCTGGGCTAGAGGGAAGTACTGTCCACATTACCGGCCCAGCAGGGGCAGCCGGTGCCCACCCAGAGGCCAGTCAGAAGCAGAATGTCATCTCAACCATATTGTCTTCTCCTGACCCACAAAAGGTGGGAACGTGGCTGCCATTTCCTAGAGATGGGAACACAGTCGTGGCTCCTGAGGGCCTACAGGGTGGTGATCAGGAGAACTAGTCAAATGATCCCAAGCCCTCCGTGGGAGCCGCACAGTCCTGCTGCCTGAACACAGGGAGGGGTATTCTCTCCTCCGCCCACCAGGGCTTGCTGAGGGCTGGCTGTTTGCTGAGGCCTGTGTTAGGAGCTGGGAGTCTCAGCACATCCCCCGGACGTAGCCCAACTTGCCCGTGAACCTGTATCTGTGTGCTGCACTGTCCCTGGCAGCAGGCACACTCAGCCTGTTCCAGGGACATGCACCCAATTTTATTTGGAGCCAAGTAGCATGGTGCCATTTTTCGTGTTCAGAAACCCTCCTTGACCATCTGATGGGCAAGCGGCCACCTTCTGAAAGAGAACCAAGGAGCTGTTGGTATAATCTGAGCCACCATTAGGCCCAACAACCTGTCAACAAAAGCTGAGGAGGAGGAATAACAGGTACCCTTAAAGCGAAGCCTACTGATGTCAGGGTATTGTGGCCCACCGTGGTCTTGGCGCCGTATAGGTGATAAAATGTTAGAGTGATTTTCATATTAAATGAGTGAAAATCTCACGCGGCCCAGGGCTGCATCGCGGAGTCTGATGGTGTGCTATTTTTGGGGGGCCTATTTCCACTGAGGAAGACGCAGGAGGAAGGCTAGAGACACACCCAGAATTCCACTCCCAGGCCCAGTGGGGGACCCGAGAACTGGCCGGGGGCTGCTGTGGTCTCGGGAAGAGACCCCTTACAGGGATTCTTCGCCAATGCCCAAGAGGCCAAGCCGTTGCTGTGCGCCAGGGTCTCCCACTCCAGCTTGCTGAAGGCACTGAGGGGCCGAAAGGTCTTTCCCAGGGGCATTTTAGATTAAAATAGAGGAACCACAGAGAAACAGGTGGGTCCTGATTAAAGGAGGGTGAAGGTCTTCAGTCGCAATCGTGAGAGGATCCAGCTCAGATCTTGTACCAGAAGAACAGCACTGCGGCACCAACTCCTCCAGGAGACGGAAACTTTGAAGCCTCGGTCTTCGCAGCGAGATGAGCACCGTGGGGTGAAGGGCACTTTTGATCTTCCACACGTGCACTTCTGACGGGGTTATTGCTGCATGCCACGGCTGTCCTTCTGGGAGGCCGTGATGAGGACACCATCTACACGGGTTCTCCTAAGTCACACAGCAGAGGACACCGTCTCCTCAGACACTGTAGGTGTGACGTCGTTGCTCCATGATCCTAACAATTGCCCAGCCTTGAAAGGGTCCGCGTCTAGTCCCAGGTGGGAAGGGTGGGTCCTCTAGGGGCCACAGGCCGTTCTGGGGAGAGAGAGGGGCTGATGAAGAAATCCCCGATTCCTGCTTCACTTCATGTTGGGACAATTAAGTGTACCCAGAGCCACCTGGATCCCAGGGGCCTCGGGGCCTGCTCCGGTGGGGAGAGTGGGCAGGAGAGGGCGCAGGCGGTGTGGGGTGGGGGGAAGGCAGGGGGAGACGGGCGAGTCTGTTGGACTGTAAACGGGGAGGGTGTGGCGGGTGGGGGGAGGACGATGACAGACGAGCAGCGGGGCGCCCAGGCCTCCGGCAGCGCCA